>NC_060125.1:351673794-351973794 GCF_021461395.2 Schistocerca americana | reverse complement strand
AAATAGATACTGTGGGGTGAGAACGACCAGCGTCCTATTGGGGTAAACGTGATAACATGGGAGATTGCAGAGATGGATAGACAGCGACGGCGAAGGAGAAGATGGACACAGATAGGGGGGTGAGGAGGTAGACAGAGAGAAGGGGAGGGAGAAATTGACAGAGAAAGGGAAGGGAAGGAGATGGGCAGAGAGAACGGGGAGGAAGGGGTGAAGGATGAGATGGGCAGAGAGAGGGGAAGTCAATATATGCCTGGGAAACGCCTGGTACTCAGCTAGTAGTTTATAGACTGAGAACAGCAGGATGCATATAATTCCCCAATGGGGAAAGCCAGACAACACACCCGTCTCACTAGACGGCTTCTCATCAATTATTACGAACTTCGAAGTTTCTTACAGAATATGACAAATCCAGTTGCATGACCGAGGATACTCCATAGCTACACTGCCTAGGATAAAAATGAAAACAACCTCAAGGACAAGTCTATTTTACTGACAAATGATGTGAAATGTAGGTAATCATTTTAGGACTATATGGCAATAAATTCACAACTAATGAAAAATACGTGCAACAGTACAGGGTGCCCAAACTGTCTCAACACTGCACAATATAGACCCCTCTGGCGTCAACCCAGGCTTGTGTTCTCGCATTCAAACGATAGTAAAAGCACCTTCCAACTTTTGTTGCGATATGGCAATGGTTGTTGCAGGCTCTGGAGTTCCCGCTTCATAATGTCCTATATGCGACCAACTGGCAAGAGATATGGTGATCCTGCTAACCTGGACAATTCATGTACACTATGAATAACACTTTGCATCGCAGCAACAGTGAGTGGAAGTGCATTGTTCTGCCGGAAAAGCACATCACTTTTCTGTCCAAGAAATAGCCGGCCGGAGTGGCAGAGCGGTTCTAGGCGCTACAGTCCGGAACAGCGCGACCGCTACGGTAGCAGATACGAATCCTGCCTCGGGCATGGATGTTTGTGATGTCCTTAGGTTAGTTAAGTTTAAGTAGTTCTAAGTTCTAGTTGACTGATGACCTCAGAAGTTGAGTCCCATAGTGCTCAGGGCCATTTGAACCATTTGGCCAAGAAATAACAAGAGCGTGGGAATAACAACACGTGCAATGTCCCTGCCATTGGTTACTTTACGCATCAGAAACACCAAATGTGTTAAGGCTGATGCCCCCCCTTCCGCCCCGCAATCCATAAAGCTTGGTGAGGGACCTACGTGTAATCAGGGTAAGCACTCCAGAACAGGCCCCCACCAGGTCTACGTCGCCGCGTGTACGTCCATCATTCACAAACAGAAACAGCATACTGTCATCCCAGAACACAACGAAGTGCCATTCATCCTCTAGTCGACTCCCTCACGACACTAGTGCAGGGGTCTCCAAACTTTTCAGTCTGCGGGCCACATTCAATCCTCCACGAAGTCATAAGGGCCAAGATCTACATAATGGGATTAAAGCACCCTAGCACTCCATGATCACCGTAATGTAAGGCTAAAGGAAAGATGAAATCACAAAAATCTAAGGTTGTGGGAATAGGTAGCACTGAAATGAACTACGATTTTTATTTAATTACATCATTTTGATTGGTGGACGTACGTGACCGAAATTCTGGCGTATTTTATTGTGGCGAATTTCACAGAAAGCGTCCTGCAAAGTTAACGTAATCCCAAAATCATTGTTAGCAACACTATTACTGCAAGACGTAACAGAGGTAGAGTATGTCAACGCACTGTTATTTCAAGCGGCACAACAATAAGTTTAGTTATGTAGTCTTGTAGCGAGTAGCAGAGCCAGAGCATATATTTGATAGTTCTGTTGCGTGATTGTGTCTATGTTGCGAGTGTCTCACGAGTTTTTTAGTGTTTTATGCGATGTACTAGTAAGTGAGACGACAAAGTGTGGGACAATTCAAAGTTTGAATTCGAAGAGACAAGGAAAACCTGAAAATCGAAATACGTATAGCACAACTTGAGTATTTTTTCACTGTATTTTTTAGTGGAATTACAGTGTAATTGTGAGTATTTAATTTAGTAATTCAAGTACCTTAAAAATAAATTCATTGCATATTTTTAGGCAGACTACTCCCTAGTTTTATTAGCATTAAATAGCACAATTTATTTTCAGGATACAATCTTTTGTTAAGTTCTGTACAAATATGGAAAAGAAACGAAAGGTTGACAGTGAATGTAGAATTTTTAAAGAACAGTGGGGATGTCAATATTTCGCGTTGGAGTCAAGCAACAAACCAATGTGTATTATTTGCAATGAAGCAATATCAGTCTTCAAAGAATACAATATAAAACGTCATTATGAGACTAAGAATTACTCCAAGTTTACAGTATGCGAACGATTAGAAATGTATGAGTCTCTGAAACGCCAGCTAAAAACCCAGCAGTCGCTGTTTAAGAAAGTAAATGCTGAACAACATGCAGCAACTCGTGCTAGTTTTCGTGTGGCTCATTTAGTAGCGAAACAGAGTAAGCCATTTACCGACGGTGAATTAATTAAGAACTGCGTTATTACAACAGCAGAAGAAATGTGTCCAGAAAAAGTTAATTCATTTAAAAATATACGTTTGTCGGCAAACACTGTGGCTCGAAGAATAGATGACATTGCACAAAATATATCAGCACAACTGCGTGACAAAAATCAAGACTTAGACTGGTTCTCTTTGGCCGTGGTTGAGTCAGCAAATTTATCAGATACTGCTCAAGTACTACTTTTTATTCGAGGGATTGACAAAAATTATGAAGTGTATGAAGAGCTCCTTGATGTTCACAGTATTCACGGGACGACCACTGGCGAAGATATTTTTAAAGGAGTTGAAAAGGCATTTCAGAAAAACAAACTTCAGTGGAAGAAATTATAATGTATTACAACTGATGGTGGCAAAAACATGTGTGGGAAAAATATAGGTGTTGTTGCTCTCCTTTCTAAGGCCAAAAAGAAGGACTGTGTCTCAAAACCATTAGTAGTGCATTGCATTATTCACCAACAGTCTTTGCGTGGAAAACATTTAGATATGTCAGAACTTTTAAAGCCAGTTATTTCAGTTGTTAATTATATCAGATCCCATGCACTCAGTCATCTCCAGTTCCGCGAGTTTCTTGAAGGTATTGAGGAAAGCGATGTGCCATATTATACTGCAGTGCGCTGGCTTAGCTGCGGTAGGGTTCTGACCCGTTTTTTTCTAAATCCGAACAGTAATTTAAATTTTTTGAACGAAAGGAATCGCCCTCTGGCTGAGCTACGGAACGGTGAGTCTTTACGGAAGCTAGCATTTTATACAGACTTAACTAAACATATGAATGACCTTAATTTAAAATTGCAAGGTGAAAACCAGCGTCTGCCTGATTTATACACTCATGTTAAGTCCTTTCGAGAAAAGATTGCTTTGTTTCAATCTCAGTTGAACAAAGTATGCTTCACGCATTTTAATACATGCCAAACATTCAGTCAGCAAATTGAGATTCCGTTTCCTGTAACTTTCGCAATTGCAGCTTTGGGCGCTTTAAAAACTAATTTTGAATCACGTTTTTCAGATATCGATGCAAATTCAGACGATATCAAGATATTTCAAAATCCCTTTGACGTCGATATAGAAGCGTTACCCGCAGAACTTCAGTTTGAAATTATTGATTTGTAATGTAGCGACTTTTTTAAGGAAAAACATTTGAAGTCAATATTACTGTAATTTTATAAGTGTCTTCCATCCACACAGTTTCCAAATTTAAATAAATTTGCCCGTGGCTTTTTTTCCGCTTTTGGCACTACTTGTTTGTGTTAAAAAGCTTCCTCCAAAATGAAACATACAAAAAGTATTTACAGATCATAATTAAGTGATGAGCATTTGAAGCCGCTGATGATTATCTCTACCAGTAAACTTGATCCACAACTGGAGACTACTATGAAAGAAAATTTACAGCTTCATAAAAGTCACTAATTATCGCTAAGATGTTAAATTTCTTTACGTGAATACTCTAACTGTGAGTTTTCAAGATATAAATCAATTAGATTTATTTTTATACATCATTTACAACTAAAATATGCAATATTATTATGTACACCAGGTATTGTATTTTCTTTAAATTGCCTTTAAATAAAAATATTTTATACGATTTACTTGCTATGTGTATTTTACAACGTAATCAAAAGAAAGTGAAACCTCGCTTAAGAAGCATCTTCCATAATGATTGATTACTAAGGCTAGTCGCCGAAGTGGCGTCCATTTGAAAGACTTGCATCAGACTCGTGAGTAGAATAAAATGTAAAGAATTTTTTTACTTAAAATGTTTTCGCCAAATTAGTTTGTTAACCGTTCTTTTTTTTCTCACTATCGCACGGAGAATGGTCTGTCTGTTTATTTTGAATAGCCACAGGTTTATCCATGACCTTCCGCTTTGTAAAGATAGAGCTCCGACAATATCGCGGTGTATTGGTCGCAATAGGCCTCGAAACTCAATTGTTGCCAGTATAGGTATCACATCAAATATTGGGCGGGCCGGATACCGGGGATGTCCGGCCAGCTAACGCGGGCCGGTTTCGGCCCGCGGGCCGTAGTTTGGAGACCCCTGTACTAGAGTACTTGTACCTAGCGGTATTATGGTGTCAGTAGTACCTTGGCCAGAGGCCTGCTCTCACAATGTGTCGATTTTCATGTACGTCTTCACCACGCAGAAGTTCAGAATCTGGGCTACCGAAGTGGAATGTTCCACAGACCACTGCTGAAGGCCGCGACACAGCACCGATTCATTGCGCCTAACATGTGCAGCAACCAGTCCATTGGACTCATCTGCGGCTAGTCCCGGCGGAGGTTCGAGTCCTCCCTCGGCCATGGGTGTGTGTGTTTGTCCTTAGGATAATTTACGTTAAGTAGTGTGTAAGCTTAGGGACTGATGACCCTAGCAGTTAAGTCCCATAAGATTTCGCACACATTTAAACATTTTCTGGTCCCATCGATATGTCAATCCAGCTTTCCGCAGACCACCAGTGCGACCTCGTTCAAATGGCTGAAGGTGTTTAAGGACCACGTATTCGCGCCCTAGATTGTATGTTTCACACAGTGTTCACCTCTAAACTCAGCACGGTCACTGCATGCAGAGTCCAAACAGAGGGCGCACAGGCAGGCTTCCAGAGCGCTATCTATCGCAGATGGCGGTGACAAAATAATCGCAACACTAGAATCCTCCCTTACGCATATATTACACCCGGGTATCAACGAACACGGTCCTTGAAGGCGCTGCATATTTTACCAGCAGTGTATATTACTAACAAGGGGGCCATACGTACTTACCCATATCGATTTGGTTCATATTCAGGGATTTTGTAGATCATGGATAGGACTTGTGTAAAAACGAAGGCACAACTCTCAACCGTTTTCGAGAAAGTCGAATTTGAAAGTCTTAGGCATGTGGCATGTGTGGTCACTAGCAGTCAAGGGGTCCTAAAAGAAAAAGAGAAAGTGGGCCCTTGGTTTCGTAAGGTGGAGGACTCGAGACTGAATCTCGCTCCCACAACTTTTTTTATTTACGTTCCCAAGTTATTCTAGCAACAAGGTCATTATGATTGGACAAATTATCAGTATCTAAAGAATCATGTACTGTTAATATAACCTTCACCTTAATAATTCGTATTTTTCACTAACGTCTTGGAAGTCGTTTACCGCTATAGCAGTATTCCCGTGCGTACGATTCCATGCACCATGAGTATAGGTACAGGTATATCATTACTCACGGTATGAACCTACACTATGTGATTAAAAGTATCCGAATACCTGGCTGAAAATGACTTAAAAGTTCGTGGCGCCCTCCATCATTAATGCTGGAATTCAATATGGTATTGTCCCACCCTTAGCCTTGATGACAGCTTCCACTCTCGCAGGCATACTATCAATCAGCTGCTGGAAGGATTCTTGGGGAATGGCAGCCCATTATTCACAGAGTGATGCACTCAGGAGAGGTGTCGACGTCGGTCGGTGAGGCATGGCTGGAAGTCGGCGTTCCAAAACATCCCAAAGATTTTCCATGGGATTCAGGTCAGCACCCTGTGGAGGCCAGTCCATTACAGGGATGTTATTGTCATGTAACCACTCCACAAGAGGCCGTGTATTACGAACAGGTTCTCGATTCCATGAAAAACACGACCACACCATAAGACCACCGCCTCCGAATTTTACTGTTCGCACTACACACGCTGGCAGATGACGTTCACTGGGCAATCGCCATACCCACAACCTGCCATCGGATCACGAGATTGTGTACCGTGGTTCTTCACTCCACACAACGTTTTTCCACTGTTCAATCGTTCAATATTTACGCTCCTTACACCAAGCGAGGCGTCGTTGGGCATTTATCGGTGTGATGTGTAGCTTATGAGCAGCCGCTCGTCCATGAAATCCAAGTTTTCTCACCTCCGGCCTGTCAACGTGCTTGCACTGGATCCTGATGCAGTTTGGAATTCCTGTGTGATGCTCTGGATAGATGTCGGCCTACTACACATTACGACCCGCTTCATCTGTCGGCGGTCTCTGTCAGTCAACAGACGAGGTCGGCCTGTACGCTTTTGTGCTGTACGTGTCCCTTCACGTTTACACTTCACTATCACATCGGAAACAGTGGACCTAGGGGTGTTTAGGAGTGTGGAAATCTCACGTACTGACGTATGACACAAGTGACACCAAATCACCTGACCACGTTCGAAGTCCGTGAGTTCCGCGGATCGCCCCATTCTGCACTCTCACGATCTCTAATAACTACTGAGGTCGGTGATATGGAGTACCTGGCAGTAGGTGGCAGCACAGTACACCTAATATGAAAAGGTATGTTTTTGGGGATGTCAAGATACTTTTGACCAAGTAGTGTATGCTCCCAGTAACCCTGCAGAACCACCAGAAACAGCTGCAAGTGAACAAACAAGTTTCGGTTTGTAACAACCCTACCACAACAAAGGTCAAAATTTAATAATGATTGTGGTGTTGCTCACGCTGCTAAATACTGCATTTTCGGGCAACAACAAAGTTATTATGTGGCAGGTGTCATTAGAGCACAGTTAACAAAGTCATTTCATGTAATAATGAATAAACTAGGCACTCATCTTTTCGTGTTTCCTACGCTGGTCTCGTAAAATCATGGCTCAATTGTCGAAAATCTAGGTGGTGATGATTCCAAGCTCGGATGCAAAGAGGCCTAGGTTTTATTCTGCTATATTCAAAAGTTTTGTAGATGCGCTACACAAACCATTCTTGAAGATTAAACCTTTCAAAGATAGCACAATAGTGACGCAAAAAAAAAAAAAAAAAAAAAAACAAAAAAAACAAAAAAAAACAGCACTCCGAATTTAAGTTACACTTCCTTTTTATTACTTTTGTTGCAATATCACGTGACATACAAACATCACTTCACAATACAAAACATACTTGAAAACATCTTCCTCACATTTTATAAGCCAACTACAATATGCGTCTTTCCAACATGACGCCCAAGACTTGACCCTCTGAAGGTCCGACTCTAACTCACTAACAATCACTTACGCGCACAAAAATCAGAGTTACAAGTACGCCAAAGATCATAGTGACAAAAGAAACAATACAGGTAAGAATAATATCATTGCAATATAAACATATCAATGTATCATAAATGAAATCAAATCTGAATGTTGCCTCAGAAATATGTTAAGCAGTTAACAGAAATACAGTAGAATATAGCTGGTATCGAGAGGTTGAGTTGAGGTGCCGTAATTGTTGCCTAATTCAAGTACCATTACAGGTTCCAGAATGAGATTTTCCCTCTGCAGCGGAGTGTGAGCTCACATGAAACTTCTTGGCAGATTAAAACTGTGTGCCGGACCGAGACTCGAACTCGGGACCTTTGCCTTTCGCGGGCAAGTGCTCCTCCAACTGAGCTACCCAAGCACGACTCACGCCCCGTCCTCACAGCTTTACTTCTGCCAGTACCTCGTCTCCTACCTTCCATACTTTACAGAAGTCTCCTGCGAACCTTGCAGAACTAGCACTCCTGAAAGAAAAGCAAAGGTCCCGAGTTCGAGTCTCGGTCCGGCACACAGTTCTAATCTGTCAGGACGTTTCAAGTTTCGGTTGTTGGAAGGAGAAATGGAACAGCGCTTACAAATACGGAGAATACGTAATTCGTATATTAGTACCAGAGGAAGTCTGAGCGTAAGAGTAGATGTATTGATGTGCTTCGTACTTCGACATCAAGACAGCGTTAACCT
Organism: Schistocerca americana; assembly: GCF_021461395.2. Classification (NCBI taxonomy): domain Eukaryota; kingdom Metazoa; phylum Arthropoda; class Insecta; order Orthoptera; family Acrididae; genus Schistocerca; species Schistocerca americana. Next base: position 351,965,555 of record NC_060125.1, on the reverse strand, counting down.
GATCGCAAAGTAAAATGGCTTTACAGATTAGTTTCAAAAGAACGATTAAAAACGGCACTTGTGCAAAGTGAACAGCTCCTTCTCCAAAAGAATATCATCGCTTCGAAACCTTCTCCAGTAATAACAGAAGAAAACATGGACATTGGAGGACCATTTTGCAGAATTTTCAAAATGCTAGCGGAGAAGGAAATCGCGGTACAAACTGAGTAAGTCGCTTCATCTTCATCAGACGATCAGGTGGCCGAAGAAAAGTAGTCAAAAATGGACGTTTTGCAGTTTACAAGATTAGGAGCGTCAGTCTAGCAAGATAGCATTCATGACGGGGAGCTTCACGCCTCAAAAATATGAAAGGTTTGGTAACATGGGAAGAACACAGAAAAGAAGGTGGAAATAGGCATGAGCAACTTAAAACAATTGACCCGTGGACTTGTGATCGTTCCATAGAAGCTCGAGAATCTAATCAGCATGTGACGACGAGAAACCTGCAGCAATTGGTTCTTGCTGCTGCAAGCCAATTTCTAGATTCAAATTTTCAGGATTCTGACTCGTGGGCGTGCTCTTCAAACGAATACATCAGACTCGTCAGAGAAAAATCACCTGATTTGTATACGAGAGGGAAAGCGCTTCACTGCAGCAAATCCTTGATGCATCAACAAATTTCCTAATGCAGGCTCGACCCCCCTCAGATAAACATAGGACAAGAATTTTCTTATTAACAGTGATCAAACAGGTATTGCACATAAAACTACCTGATTCATTTGCATCAAGTGTAATACAATTTTTATAGACTATACGATGCTAATTTGTGAAAGTTTGTTCTAGGGTACATTCACTATCAAATTCGCTTTTCTCGAAGTAGGTTGGGTTGAGAGTTGCGCCTACCTCTTTACTTAATTTTAAGTCCTAGCCATACTCTACACACCCTGTCCAATGAATCAGATCGGTGATTTATAACTAGTGTATATGAAATAAAGTCGTCATAACATTTGAACGGTTTGCGTTGGGACATTCAAACTGATCGGTTAGCCGCGGGGCATCATGGAAATTAGTATGGTCAGTATGGTTTGGTTTAGCGACGAAGCCCACTTTCATCTGGATGAGATCGTCAGTAAACAAAATTGGCGCATTTGGGGGACTCAGAATCTTCATTTCGTGATCGTGAAGTCTCTTCACCCGCAGCGGATGACTGTGTGGTGTACAATGTCCACTCACAGAATAACCGGTGCGATATTCCTTGAAGGTACGATGACAACCGAACGGTACGTGAAGCTTTTGGAAGATGATTTCATCCCCTGGATTTGAGAAGATGTGGTTCATACAAAACGGAGCTCGACCACATCGAAGTACGGTGACTGATTTCCAGCAGGAGCACTTCGGCTACCTCATTCTGGTTCTGGGGTACTCAGAAGCCACTCGCTAGGCCCTCGATGCGCGTCCATATTCTCCGGATCTGAACAGATGCGGCTCCTTTTTGTGGGGCTATATTAAAGACAGGACGTAGCGACTTCCAGCAAACTTTACACAAAGTTTCAAACCTTTTCGAAACTTTTTGTCGCTGAGTCCCGCCACCGCCCCCCCCCCCCCCCCCCCAGCCAACCACTCACTCACACACGAAATAATGAAACGTGAAATGTGTATCGCTTGCAACATTTTCGCTGTTCATACAGTAAAATTTTAGTATCAAAGAAGACGCTTCAATTTATTACTTTTTTGCTATCTACTCCATTCGCAACACCGTTTGCTATCAGTATGTACATAAAGCATTGAATTTACAACAAAATTGTGTCACTGTATGACACGCACTTCATATCTGATGTCAGAGGCATTTAGATGATCAAAAAGCCAGCTTCTGCTTAAAATGGCGCTCATCGAAACTTCAGCATCAGGCATGACGTCTTAATTCATTATTTCTTTACTAATAAATCTATTCGCAACAGTTTATAGAGAGTATTTACGCATACCAATGAATGTACTCGCATCTGCAAGATTACGAGGTGCGTTCGATGAATAATGCAACACACGTTTCTCTCGGCCAATTTCGCTTGAAAAATGCGGAATGCCTTGTGGTACATCGTGGAATATTCCCACTTCAACCCCTATAGTTTCAAGAAGTTCCTATAAGTGGTGGAGCTGTACGTAGCCTTCAAAATGGCCTCTGTAACGGAGTAGCTTTCAGAGCAGAGAGTTGTCAATGAGTTCCTCTTAGCGGAAAACAGAGCGTCGCATACATTCACAGGCACTTGCAGAATGTCTACGGAGACCCGGTAGTGAACAAAAGATGGTGAGTCGTTGGGCGAGGCGTCTGTCGTCATCGCAACAAGGTCACGCAAAGCTGCCCCGTCTCCTGCATGCCGGCCAGCCACACATGGCTGTGAGCGTGCGGACACTCTCATTCGAGGTGATCAACTTATCACAGTAAAACAGACCGCTGCCCAGCCGGATGTCTCTGATGGTAGAGCTGACACATTCGTCCACCTGTTGCGGTACTCAAAGGTGTGTGTCCGCTGTGGTCCTCGCCTCCTAACACAAGGTCTTAAAGACCAAAGAAGGACCATCCGTGTGGAATTGCTTCCACGTTACAAGGCTTTTCATGACAATTTTGTACCAAAGATCGTCGCAGGTGATGAAACATGGGTGCATCACTTCGAATCGGAAACAAAACTGCAGTCCACGGTGTGGCCCCACACCACCTCTATTCCGAAGTAAAACTTCGAAGCTGCACCCTCAGCCGTTAAAACATTGACGATGGTCTTCTGGAAGTCTGATGGGGTTATTCTGCTTAATATCCTCCATCATGGTGCAACGATCAACTCTGAAGTGCATTAAGCTTCTCTTAGGAAACTGAAGAAACGACTTTAGCGTACGCGTCGCTGCAAAAACGGAGTGGAACTTCTCCGTGACAACTCCGGTACTCACACAAGTCTCTGCGCATCTTGAGGAACTTACAAAACTTCATTGGGCTGTTCTTCTTCATCCACACAACTGCCAGGATCTCGCACCTTGAGACTTCCATCAATTTGACCCAATGAAGGATACATTATATGGATGACTGTGAGGTTACTGATGCAGCAAGAAGTTTCCTCCGACATCGACCAGTAGAATGTTACCACGCTCACCTACAGGCCCTTCCAGTAAGGTGGCGTATTGAATGGCGTTTATGTTGGAAAATGGGTTTCGTATCCAGAAGAGTACGGAATATAATGGTATATTCGAATCCTGAATAACGTTGCATTATTTACTGAACGCTCTTCGTACATCACATCCAGCGACACATACACTACTGGTCATTAAAATTGCTATACCACGAAGATGACGCGCTACAGACGCGAAATTTAACCGACAGGAAGAAGATACTGTGATATGGAAAAGATTAGCTATTCAGAGCATTCACACAAGGTTGGCGCCGATGGCGACACCTACACCGTGCTGACATGAGGAAAGTTTCCAACCGATTTCTCATTCACATACAGCAGTTGACCGGCGTTGCATGGTGAAACGTTGTTGTGATGCCTCGCGTAAGGACGATAAATGCGTACCATCACATTTCCGACTTTGATAAAGGTCATCTTGTAGCCTATCGCGATTGCAGTTTATCGTATAGCGACATTGCTGCTCGCGTTGGTCGAGATTCAATGACTGTTAGCAGAATATGGCTCAAATGGCTCTGAGCACTATGGGACTCAACTGCTGTGGTCATTAGTCCCCTAGAACTTAGAACTACTTAAACCTAACTAACCTAAGGACATCACACACACCCATGCCCGAGGCAGGATTCGAACCTGCGACCGTAGCAGCAGCGCGGCTCCGGACTGGAGCGCCTAGAACCGCACGGCCACCGCGGCCGGCAGCAGAATATGGAATCGGTGGTTTCAGGAGGGTAATACGGCACGCCGTGCTGGATCCCAATGGCCTCGTATCACTAGCAGTCTAGATGACAGGCATCTTATCCGCATAGCCCTATCCGATCGTGCATCCACGTCTCAATCCCTGAGTCAACAGATGGGGACGTTTGCAAGACACCAACCATCTGCACGAACAGTTGGACGACGTTTGCATCAGCATGGACTATCAATTCGGAGACCATGGCTGCGGTTACCCTTGACGCTGCATCACAGACGGGAGCGCCTGCCATGGCGTACTCAACGACGAACCTAGGTGCATGAATGGCAAAATTTCATTTTTTCGGATGAATCCAGGTTCTGTTTATAGCATCATGATGGTCGCATCCGTGTTTGGCGACATCGCGGTGAACGCACATTGGAAGCCCATACCATCACCCGGCGTGATGGTATGGGGTGCCATTGGTTACACGTCTCGGTCACCTCTTGTTCGCATTGACGGCACATTGAACAGTGGACGTTACATTTCAGATGTGTTACGACCCGTGGCTCTACCCTTCATGCGATCCCTGCGAAACCCTACATTTCAGCAGGATAATGCACGACCGCATGTTGCAGGTCCTGTGCGGGCCTTTCTGGATATAGAAAATGTTCGACTGCTGCCCCGGCCAGCACATTTTCCAGATCTGTCAGCAATTGAAAACGTTTGATCAATGGTGGCCGAGCAACTGGCTCGTCACAATACGCCAGTCACTACTCTTCATGGACTGTGGTATCATGTTGAAGCCGCATGGGCAGCTGTACCTGTACAAGCCATCCAAGCTCTGTTAGACTCAATGCCTAGGCGTATCAAGGCCGTTATTACGGCCATAGGTGGTTGTTCTGGGTACTGATTTCTCAGGATGTATGCACCCAAATTGCGTGAAAATGTAATCACATGTCAGTTCCAGTACAATATATTTGTCCAGTGAATACCCGTTTGTCATCTGCATTTCTTCTTGGTGTAGCAATTTTAATGGCCAGTAGTGTAGTTCAAGCGATACGTCGCCGTAGACATTCAGATGAGCGAAAAACTTGCTTTTTGCTTAAAATGGAGCGCAAATTTCCCAGGCTATATAAATCCACTAAATGTGAGAGCACTTATCGACTTCCAACAAAACTTTAAGGATGATTTACAACCTTTGTGAACAGTTTGCCGCTAACATGCCTAACGTCAGATATTTAGCACAATAACTCGAAGCTGTTTTTTACACAGGAGTTTGATTGTAAGCCGCTTGTGAGGAACAACATCAAAAACCTTCTAGAAATCTACAAACACTGAATCAACTTGAGATCATCCGAGTATAGCACTTATTACGTTACATAAATGAGCCAGTTATGTTTCAAAGGAAGAAGTTAATATAATGTTTCCTCACAACTTTTTAGATAGAGAAAGTGTAAGCGTACAATATTAGTAATTCTACACAGGTTCGTACAGGCAGTTTAAAATGGTGCGGCGGTAGACACTTCGTACAGGATATTTCATTATACTGGCAAATGAAATTTTCCATTTGTTGTACGTTAAAAATGTTTCGTCATCATAACTAGATGCAGGAAAGATCGGCGGCTTCGGCGTCGCACTGCAGCTTCGCAGCTAACATCTCGTTATTTTTGCCGGATGTGTGTCGTGTGTCTGACGGAGCCGTGGCACCTGACAAGAGTTACCGCCGCCGCGTTTTCTCAGAACACTGTGGACGTGTGACACGACCTACGGTGCGGGTTTAACGCTCCACGGAGCAGCTGCGGCTGACAACCACGTACTGGCTCCACAAGCGTTCATTTTCTCGCCGACCTTTGACTTTTTCAAGACTTAAATATTCAGTTTATTTGCTAGCTTGGGTCGTTACATTTACCCTCGCTTTGGCCACCGGTTTGAAGCAGATATTCCTTTTCCTATTTCCAGAGTACAGCGAAAACTGTAGGTGCAGCAATTTCCGCCTGATTTTATTTTTGTCACCGTATAAAGAATTGAAACGGAGCACATATTACACAACCAGGGCACATCAACACTGCAGTGTTATCGTGTCAGGCAAGTAAAAGAGAAGTCAAGGACACTGCCCACAAACGTTAGTGTTGCGTGCACCACGACAGCAAATTTTTGAAATGTTTGTTAATCGTTGCCGGCCAGGGTGACCGATCGGTTCTAGGCGCTACAGTCTGGAACCGACGACCGCTACGGTCGCAGGTTCGAATCCTGCCTCGGGCATGGATGTGTGTGATGTCCTTAGGTTAGTTAGGTTTAAGTAGTTCTAAGTTTTAGGGGACTGATGACCTCAGATGTTAAGTCCCATAGTGCTCAGAGCCATTTGAATTTTGTTAATCGTTCTGAACACACGCAGTCCGTCCGAAAGAAAAGGTGACTGTTGTGAAATAAAAAACAATACATTGGTTAATTTTAGTTTACATGACGGTTTTTTTTTTTTTTTAAATAGGCTCCTCGTGGGTAAATATACAACTGGAAGCGTTGTGAAAATAGTTGGAAACGATTCTGATACTCGATCTGTTTTTTAATTGGGTAAATATGCCACAGACACATTTGAAATAATACGAACTGTTTGTGGTACTGAAGCAATGATCGGAAAACAGCTCTATGCAAGGTTTCGTGATGGTAGAGTGATTATTGGTGATGATCCACATTCAGGAGCAGCATCGATATTTAGGGTCGTCAGGAAACTAGAGCCGTAACAAGATTAAATTAGACGCATAGATGTGGTGTTCAAGCAGCCCAATACATTTCAGACCCAAGAAATCGTGTAATATCTTTATTTTGTGCGTCGGTGCACTGTTGTGCAACAAACAACCTGTGGCTTGATTCCTGTATTCAGCTCGAAGCTGAACCATTCTTGTCCATAAACGATTTAACACACCCAAGTAGTAAATTACATTCACCATTTGACCATGTGAACCGAATTATTTATACACAATTCCTTTTTAATCAAAGAAAACATTGAGAAGTGTCTTGACACGCCTTTTCTGCATGCTTACACTTTTCGGTCTCGGAGATTCATGTTTCTTAAACGAAAGATCACGATTTATTGTTCTATTTACTGCTCTTACAAAAAGATGAAGAACAAGACATTTCTGCCTTGCATGTGGTTCGCACAGAAAAAAAAAAAAAAAAAAAAAAAAAAAACATGTTTCATAAACCGTTCCTAGTATCGTCTGTTACCATTCTCCTAGGAGGTTATGCTACTAAGTAGTCACTGCTTATGATAGAGACTTTAACTTTCCCATCGCTTCGCGGATGCTGGTGTTCCTGTAATTAGGGATAGTTCACAGTTTCCACGGCAATTCGCCTTTTTTAAGGCTGTCATGAATATTTTTACTGATGATTCTTGGACGTGCTGTTGACGTAATTGAGTATAAACCTGTTCTTTAGACATCATCGTGTCATTTACGTCTATGTGAATAATATAATAACCTTACAATAAAAAGAGTTTCGTAATCTACATAGTCGGCCCTGCATGAAAAGTCGCAGATTTTATGTTAGCGTAACTCCTAAGGCCCTCTATTTACGGATGCCTCAATTAACTAGCGTGGTAACTCGATTACCTTCAGTTTTATGGCTCAAATCAAATGGCTCTGAGCACTATGCGACTTAACTTCTGAGGTCATCAGTCGCCTAGAACTTAGAACTAATTAAACCTAACTAACCTAAGGACATCACACACATCCATGCCCGAGGCAGGATTCGAACCTGCGACCGTAGCGGTCACGCGGTTTCAGACTGAAGCGCCTAGCACCGCACGGCCACACCGGCCTCAGTTTTATGTTTAGCAGTGTTGAAATCACAGACAACTCTTAATAACCGAATTTTTAACAGTGTCATTTGAACTTTGGTCGTACAAGGAGCAATGGTGCCAGGTGCGAACATTAAGTTTTCCTTTAAATTCCGCAAATGTCCCACACACACTTTTGAAGTGATACGAACTCTTTATGGCATTGAAGAAATGAGTAGCAAAACATTTTTAAGTACTATGCCAGGTTTCGTGACGGTAGAGAGATTATTGATGATGACCCAAATTCAGTAGCACAATCGATGTTTGGAGTAGGGAAAATGTTCAAAAAGCAGCTGAAATTCTTCGAAATTTTCATTGTGCATCTGCCAGTTAAATTGAGGAGCTTACTGGAATTCCTAAAACAACTGTGCATCGTATTCTACCTGTAAACTAGGCCTAAATGAAGAACTGTCATTGTTTTGTGCCCTATTCACTCACCGACGTTCAAAGAGGTTGCAGAGTGGAACGCTGCGGGGACTTGAAAAGATTGGCCGCTAGGGGCCCGAAATTTATGATGAAACTTGGTTTTTTCCAGTGCGAGCCACTTACAAAGCGGCAAAAAACTCAATGGAAGCGTCCAGAACCTCCGAGGCCGAAAAGAGTAAACATGCAGAAAAAGGATGTCGAGACACTTCTGTTTTCTTTGATTAAAAAGGATCGTATTACGAAAGTTGTCCGTTTAGTACCGTGATGTTGTAAGACAGAAACTATAGTCATAACATAATTTCGCTGTCGCCTGCCCCTTAAGTTAAACGGAATCACGATGTAAACTCTATCCTCAGTGTCTGGCGAGATGATCGGCAACGACCGACCACTGTGTCATTCACTGCCGGTGGTGTCATTGGATGCGGAATGCAGGGACGTGGGGTCAGCACACCGTTCTCCCAGCCGTTGCACAGAGTGCGCCCCGCTAAGCACAACAGCGCAGGCGCAGAGCTCGTCCGTCTCCGCACTACGAGACGGCGCTGCCATAGAGACGAACCAAATTCTGCTTCCGCCGATCCGCGTATTAATATCTAACGCAACCAATGAGATTGCTGCTAATGTAGAACCTTTTCTCCTCGCGGATCACACTCGCGCAGTGATACATAAACGCGCGAGGTATTATAACGAGTGTACAGACCTCCGATTACCAGTCTGCATTTGTCTGCACCAGTCTATAGTCAAGTTTCAGTCTGCACCTAATAATACACTCCTGGAAATTGAAATAAGAACACCGTGAATTCATTGTCCCAGGAAGGAGAAACTTTATTGACACATTCCTGGGGTCAGATACATCACATGATCACACTGACAGAACCACAGGCACATAGACACAGGCAACAGAGCATGCACAATGTCGGCACTAGTACAGTGTATATCCACCTTTCGCAGCAATGCAGGCTGCTATTCTCCCATGGAGACGATCGTAGAGATGCTGGATGTACTCCTGTGGAACGGCTTGCCATGCCATTTCCACCTGGCGCCTCAGTTGGACCAGCGTTCATGCTGGACGTGCAGACCGCGTGAGACGACGCTTCATCCAGTCCCAAACATGCTCAATGGGGGACAGATCCGGAGATCTTGCTGGCCAGGATAGTTGACTTACACCTTCTAGAGCACGTTGGGTGGCACGGGATACATGCGGACGTGCATTGTCCTGTTGGAACAGCAAGTTCCCTTGCCGGTCTAGGAATGGTAGAACGATGGGTTCGATGACGGTTTGGATGTACCGTGCACTACTCAGTGTCCCCTCGACGATCACCAGTGGTGTACGGCCAGTGTAGGAGATCGCTCCCCACACCATGATGCCGGGTGTTGGCCGTGTGTGCCTCGGTCGTATGCAGTGCTGATTGTGGCGCTCACCTGCACGGCGCCAAACACTCATACGACCATCATTGGCACCAAGGCAGAAGCGACTCTCATCGCTGAAGACGACACGTCTCCATTCGTCCCTCCATTCACGCCTGTCGCGACACCACTGGAGGCGGGCTGCACGATGTTGGGGCGTGAGCGGAAGACGGCCTAACGGTGTGCGGGACCGTAGCCCAGATTCATGGAGACGGTTGCGAATGGTCCTCGCCGATACCCCAGGAGCAACAGTGTCCCTAATTTGCTGGGAAGTGGCGGTGCGGTCCCCTACGGCACTGCGTAGGATCCTACGGTCTTGGCGTGCATCCGTGCGTCGCTGCGGTCTGGTCCCTGGTCGACGGGCACGTGCACCTTCCGCCGACCACTGGCGACAACATCGATGTACTGTGGAGACCTCACGCCCCACGTGTTGAGCAATTCGGCGGTACGTCCACCCGGCCTCCCGCATGGCCACTATACGCCCTCGCTCAAAGTCCGTCAACTGCACATACGGTTCACGTCCACGCTGTCGCGGCATGCTACCAGTGTTAAAGACTGCGATGGAGCTCCGTATGCCACGGCAAACTGGCTGACACTGACGGCGGCGGTGCACAAATGCTGCGCAGCTAGCGCCATTCGACGGCCAACACCGCGGTTCCTGGTGTGTCCGCTGTGCCGTGCGTGTGGTCATTGCTTGTACAGCCCTCTCGCAGTGTCCGGAGAAAGTATGGTGGGTCTGACACACCGGTGTCAATGTGTTCTTTTTTCCATTTCCAGGAGTGTATTACCATATTCCTGTACATAGCCATGAAGATAAATGAATAGACACCTTTGTCAAGTATCAGAGAGATATGTGAGAATAAGATTAACGTACCAATACCAAAGAAACTTCAGATTGTCCATCATAAAGAGCATCCAAAAATAAGTTAAGTAATTTTTAGGCTTGTTATTATTTTAATAAATTTGTGTGAAAATTAATCAAGTTCCGTATAATTGTTGGTCACCGTCAATCTGCTACTCTAAGCGTGCAAGTGGCATTTCTACCGTCTGACCTAACGGCATAAGATAAACACGCCACGATAAGACCACGAGACATATTGCTGACACTCGCCTACTCCGTTTGAGCGACAAGTCAAATAATCTGATGGTGTGTGTACTGAAGATATATGTGTGTGTGTGTGTGTGTGTGTGTGTGTGTGTGTGTGTGTGTGTGTGTGTGTGCGCCGCTCTCTGCTGCATATACAGGGTGATTCAGAAGGATATGCAAATATTCTACAAGTAAAGCTAAAGAAAAAAGTTGATATAAACATAGGTCCGCAAATGTTTAGTTATGGAGTTACGGCTAATAAAAGATTTTGCCTGAAATTTAGTAACTTCGCTAATATGAAGCCATGAAGGCATCTCAAGAATGTTAAAGTAAAGCCCGATTTCCATTTATTTTGTTGTTATTGGCCTGGTGAATCTAATAAAGCATGTCCCAGACGTGTATCTGCAATATTTTTACAGAAAATCCAGAGAAGCAAAGACGTAATTTCGTAAAGTTTTTACTTTCATAAATACTTGGCCCAATTTGTTTGGTTTTTTTTTTTTTTTTCAATTCCTGACAATTGCACAAAGTTTTCAACAGAAATTGCAGAGAATTTAATTTCGGAAAAATGATGGTAATAACTTTAACTGAAACTGTATGACTGAGTCACATAACCTGCTTTCATTAATACCATAGCACACGGGAATGCATGTTAAACTGAAAAAAAGCAAAGTTTAGTGTTAAAATTGTGATAGGATCTTATGGGACCAAACTGCTGAGCCTACACCCTACTTAAACTAACTTAAGCTATGGACAACATACACACCCATGCCCAAGGGAGCCTCGAACCTCCGACGGGGTGAGCCGCACGGACCGTGTCAAGGCGCCTAAGACCGCGTGGCTACCCCGCGCGGCTAGTTTAATGTTAAGGAAGTTGTACAGTGTACATACAATTTCACAATAAATGTTCAAAAATGTCTCCACCGAGTTCAATGCATTTAGCTGCACGTTGACTTTTTCCACATAAACTATGTCTTTCTTCCATCACCTTACACAAAAATCCATTGGTGTTAAATCGGGCAATCTGGGTGGCCACAGACGTGTAGCACCACGACCAACCCATTTCGGGGGAAAATGTTCATTTAACTGTGTAGTAACGGCGTTGGTGAAATGTGGAGGCTCACCGTCGTGTTGAAAACACTGAACCGTGATTTATTTTCAAACAATATTGTTAAGAACTTATTTTATTTACTAGCGATTCATCAAGAACATTAACACATTTAATCACACTATGTAAGCATGGAAGTAGTTGCCAGGGAGTAACTGATGAAATCATAACCAAATACCTTTTAACCAATGGGAATTTTATTCACTTTAATAGTGCCTAAAAGCATTTTTTTAAAAGAAACAGATTTCAAATTATAATCAGAAAGCACCCTCGAAATATCAAAGTTACAATTTACTCAGAGGCAGAAAGAAACAAGTTTTGACTGTAAGAGTTTTCGGGCAGAGAACCTTGCCGCTCCCTTTTGACACGGCCGTAGTAACGACCGCTTTCAACAGCCCCTGAAAGACTACACTGGCGCAAATCTGCAACACTTTAAAGTATGAGGTTTAACAATTTACACAAGCACACAAACTATGCTCCCCCGTAGGAGGGATGGAAAGGATACAAAACACTAACAATTAAAATATTAACCTTGCCACCGAAGGTGCAACTTGATTTTACCTTCTAAGAAAAGTCTTACGATGAAAGGGTGGCCACTTTATATACTAAAATGATCATTTAAATAAAAGCCCATGAAATGCATATAATTCTACTGTAAGTGTGTATGTCACTGAACTCCTCCTAAACGGCTGGACCGATTAGAATGAATTTTTTTGTATGCGTTTGGGTGGCGCCCTGGATGGTTTAGATTCACAAATCAGCCCGGCAGATGGCACTGCAGTCGGTATCTAGGTTATTTATCAACACTGCAACTAAACGGCTGGATCGATTATTTGAGTGAATTTTTGTGAATGTATTCAAGAGGGGGCCTGGATGATTTAGATTCACAAATCAGCCCGGCAGATGGCGCTGCAGTTGGTATTTAGGTTACTCATCTATACTGCAACTGAACGGCTGGATCGACTTGAATGAATTTTTGTGCATGCATTCAAGTGGGGGCCTGGAAAATTTACATTCTTAACCCAGCATGGTAGGTGGCGTTGCATTTTTGTGTGCAATATTGAGCGTATTATATTCAGATATACGTTGCGTGCATAGGATTTCGTTTATTTTTCGACATTTTAATTTGAGTGTATTATATTAAGTGTGTTCTGTTATTTTGACATTTTAATTTTTTTGGTGTGTTTTGATATTTCAGGTGTCGCATTTCAGTGAATATTAAGTGTATTATATTCACATATAAGTTACGTACATAAAACAATGCCACGTCTTCGTGAACGAGGAGGAAATATTGGTCGACGGACTCGGAATTCACAATTAGTTCAGAACCGTCGGTTAAATGGATCGGCAGAAGATCAACTGACAGACAATGAAAATGTAAGAAACCAGGCTGCAATCAGATGTGCTAATGAAAGTCAAGATCAACACAACGAACGCCTTCGAGCTAATGCATTGAGACAAAGACTGGCCCGTCAACGAGTCACCGACACATTCAGAACACGTGAACAACGTTTGCAAGTGTATCGCGCATTGACACGTGCGTGACTTCTTCGCCTTGCGTTTGAATATGAGTTGGACATCGACTATTTGTCACGTTCACAAATTGTAATCGGTGCTATGAACAAACAATGCCAACACTGTCATGCACTCAAATACAAAGGTGAATCGGCCGGTTTTGCTGCGCGTCTGTTGTACTGCCACCATTGAATTCGTCGCCAGAAACATTGAAAACACTATTGGCTGGAGCTATATCTCAGTCTAAATTGTTTTTGCGTAAAATTCGCAAATTCAATTCGTACTTTCAAATGACATCATTTGGAGCAACAAAAATCGTTCAGAATGAGGATGGTCGCAATTTTCAATCAACGTTTAAGATTCAAGGCCAAGTGTATCATCAAATTGGTTCTTTAATGCCGATGCCTGGTACCGCCTCAAAACTTCTACAAATCTACTTCATGGGTGATGAGGAGCAGCAAATAAACGCACGCTGCCAGTACGACCATATCGCGCAGATGGAGGAGCAAGAAATTGTGGGTATTTTAGAACCGTTTTTACAGTATCACAACCATTTGGTCCAGTTGTTCAATACCGTTTCAAACAGACTGCAAAACGAGAACTATACGATCGTCATCAAAGCAGACAAAGTACTATCTGGTCAGCACACGGGCCGATATAATGTACCGACCGTTAATGAAATTGCAGTTGTTATGGTTGGCGACGCATTTGAACGTCGAGATCTATGAATCCAACGCAGAGATAACACAGTGCATACGGTTGAAGACAGTCGTCGCTCTTACGATGCTTGCAATATCCATTGATGTTTTGGGAAGGAGAAGATGGATATCATTTAAATATCAAACAAAGAAATCCAGCAACAGGTACAATCTACACATGTCACTACCTAATACCCACAATGTCGATTTGTGGGTTGGATCAAGAAAATTCGGTCTTTTCACATGGCCAACTATATGTGGCGTGTTCTCGCGTTGGAAAACCGTTAAGTTTATTCATTTACACTCCTCAGGAATTGACTAAAGATATTGTTCATCAACTCGCATTAAGATAAAATTAAATAAAGGTAATTGATTATAACGAATTGCTTTTAGAAAAATTGATGCTACTTCAAAATAAAGAATAATGAAATTATTATTTTATTTGTCTTTCATTTCATACTTTGTTTAAAATCCTAATCGCTTGGAACATCATGCAGGACAACTTCTGTCGGGTTCGCTAGTCTTATGTAAAATTCTGCGAGGTTGGCCAAACAAAAGTTAAGATGCTCTACAGTACACAGATACCACCTCTCAAGATCATAGGCAATAATATCAAAGTTTCCAAAGATCAAAACATATTTCAGGTATTAGACCGTTGCACTCCAAGCAATAAATTCATTAACACACCAAACCCGACAAACATGACAGAGGCAGCTACTAACGTACGTTAGATTGATAGGGCGAGTACCGAACAACCCGAACCACAGGTTGCTCTAACCCGCCCCTACGCCACAAGGGAAAAACGGACCACCCAATTTATAAACAACCACTTTCCCAAGGGTGTGCAAAAAAATATTCAAATGTGTGTGAAATCTTATGGGACTTAACTGCTAAGGTCATCAGTCCCTAAGTTTACACACTACTTAACCTAAATTATCCTAAAGACAAACACACACACACACACACACATGCCCGAGGGAGGACTCGTACCTCCGCCGGGACCAGCCGCACAGTCCATGACTGCAGCGCCGTAGACCGCTCGGCTAATCCTACGCGGCGGCGGGAAAACGGAGAAGAATGGTGGGACGACTCCAAAGCAAAACGGCTGGTGACCTCACCAAGGAAACAAGTAGAATTTAACTAGAATAAATCACACAACATATCACCAATCACTTAACTTCTAATAAACTGCAGTTTCTCGAGAAGACCTGGCGCAGCACCACCAAATCGCTATCCCGAACCGTCCGTTGCTAGCCGCTTCAACGGAAGGCGCGCCGATTTCCCGTCTCACGGCGTCGCAGCTCGCACCGGCCAGACTGATACAATGGGTTGACTCCTGTTGCTCTCGTGTCGACCGTGGGGTCACTACCCCTCGCTATACGCCGTGGCTCACTGGACTCACGTGGCGACCTCACATGCGCCGACGCTCAAGACGGACAAGTCATCTTGTGTCTCAGTGCGTGACCGACCAACCGATCAATCCAACCACCAATGATCATTGCCTGAGCAAACTCGAGCAGATTGGCGGCCTAACGCGCAGACTCAGATACAGGAACTAAGCCCCGACCGGGCGACCACTCGCTGAGTTCTCTTACAGGCGCAGTGGAAACACTCATTTTACCGGCTTTAAAGGTTGATCCGAACGACCAACATACTAGCACTCCGAACGACAGACAACACTAACTGCCTAACAAATGCGGACGAGAGACTAGCAAGCTGGGAACCAGAGACTTACCCAGATTGACGGACTAGCGAGCTCATAGCGCCCCTTAAATGCACGTGAACAGGCAACCTTTCCCCTTTCCCACCAGAGGGAGAAACCAAAGCTGCGATTGCCACAGCGGCGCCACCGACAGCAACGGAGGGCGACTGTTTCACACTACGCACTGCGGCGTGCTCTTCAAAACAGCAATTTTTACCACGGCTCAAACACATTTGCAATCGTGTGGCAAGTGGAACATATTCGAGCAAGCGGGTCATTTCTTCTTGGAGGAATTGTAAGTACATCTCGCCAGTCAGACGTCCTGGGAAAATGAATGGTCCAGTAAGGTGTGTGTTGATTACACCACACAGTACATTTAGGCTAAATCGCTGCTGGAAATTGCGTTGTAGTGTTGCATGTGGATTAGCTTCAGACCATAGTATTCGTTATGTAAATTGTTTATACCATCTCCAGTGAACTGTGCCGCATCAGGAAATAAAATGTATTTGTGTAGCTGCCGATTAGTATTTAACCAGTTGCACAACTCCACACGAAGGGCAGGATCTCCCAGATGTAAAGGATGCACTCCTTGTTTATGGTAAGGATACAGGTTAATGCACTTCAGTGTACGCCATACCTTAGATTGTGAAATGCCTAATCGTTGAGAGATACGTCATGTATTGGTACCCAGGGTAAGTTGAACAGCATCCATAATATCCTTATCATCGTCTTCACGTATCGAACGCTCGTACTGATTATGAACGCTAGGTAGGGAACCTGTCCCCTGTAACAACCGAAATACTCCGCTAATAGTTCGTGCATTCGGAATCCTCTAATTTGGATAACGTACGCGATATTCGTTAACTGCAGCCTCAGCATTACAATCACATTTTCCACAATTGGCGTATTCTTCTGTCATAAATTTAAAAGGGATCCCTACTACATAAATAACCTACAAACTGTGAAAGTTACTATGTGGCTTCACTTAATTACACTGTTGTTAATATGTTCTTTCACTGAACAATACAGAAAACTAACTCGTTTGAAGGTTAGGAAACGACTAAAACATCGCACCAACTGTTGCCAGCAATGGCAAGTAAACTATTTTACTTGTACAAAAATCTTTGCTTCTCTGGAAGTTGTGGGAAACTACTGCAGATTCACGCCTGGGACATGTTTCATTACATTCACCAGAACAATAACAAAATAAATGGAAATCGGGATTTTCTTTCACTCGTACAGTTTTGCGATGGCTTCATATTAGCGAAGTTGCTAAATTTCAGGCAAAATCTGTTATTAGCCGTAAATGAGTTACTAAGCATTTGCTGGACCTATGTTTATATGAGCTGTTTTTCTTTAGTTTTGCTTCTACAATAACATGTTATTTGCATATCTTTGTGAATCACCCTGTATAAAGGGCGGTCAAAAACTTGCCGTTCGAAGGCCGTGCAGTTCAGAATCGGTAAGTCAATCAGGCAAAATCGCATTGAGTCAGTCATCCCACCGACGAACCAGGTTTAATGTACCCGTTTGGCAAAACATCGTGCCCTGCTACGTAAAGAAGTCTGTAATAGCCTGTTGCTCATCTTCGTCCGACAGCTGTCGTCGATCCTTCGAGGCCTTTTTCAAGCGACCAAAGACGAGATAACCGCATGGGGATAGGTTACGGTTATAGGGCGGGTGCTCGCGTGTCTTCCAAGCGAGTTGTTGTAGCTTTTGCGTAACAAAATTTGCGATATGAGATCGGGCGTTAACATTGTAAGAAGTGTATAGTTCTATTGTCTATTGTCAAACCATAATTTATAAAAGATGTTTATATTTTATTAATAGGATGAAGTAGGAATGATTAATATTTGTCATGTTGGAAATAATTGTGGTAGCAGGGAATATCTGCGCCAATGTATTGTTGGCAAGGGAGACCGCATATTGATATAATTTTAAAAAGGGCGGGAGAGACAGCGTATTGATACATTTTAAGAAAAGAGCGGGAAAGACCGCGCATTGATACATTTTGTAATGGTAGCAGGGATTGTCTGCACCAGAAAGCATTGTTGGCAGGAGAGACCGCACTTTAGAGTTCGTAGGAAGTCAGTAGTAAGCGAGTCGGTAGCAGGTCTGAAGCGAGAGGTTGCGAGGAGCGGTGTGCCTGCCAGCCACCACCTATGATTTACAAGAGATTATAAACGGATGTACAGAGTCATAAGCTAACTATTATCATAAGAGGAACTAATATTATTGAATTATTGTTTTGAGAAACTCAAGACTACTGAAGGTATGCTTGCTCAATGCTAGTTGTAAGATTATTGTAAAAAGTGTAAAATCATTTCATTCAGAATGTAATTAATTTTTGCCAGCAATATTACATTACTGATTATAATCCATCCCAAAAACCACCAACGTAAAACTTTGCAAAATTTTATTGTCGTCAAGAAAAAGTTTAACTATGAATTACGTAACTTCAGTCAAATTAATTAAAGAATAACGTCAGCTTTGCTATTAAAGAATAACGTCAGCTTTGGTAATAAATACAGCCACTTATTATGGCAGCCCACCAGCAGCTAATAGAGTATAGTAAAACAGAGTAAGTCTATTCATGTCACAATTCGACGTAGCAGTCAGATGGCGATCCAGTAACGTAAAAAAGGTAAGGAACAGTTTTGGGTTATTGCAGGTAACGACTGAGGGCCACGACGACGACGCATTCTATGTTTCGTCGAAATAATCAGAAAATAACTTTTAATAAGGAGCACTTAAATTTTTATGCGAAGATTGAGAAAGAGAATTAATTTCAAAGGGAAGATTTCATTTGTTATTATTAAGCAAGAGGTAATAATCCTAAGGGAGGGTTTCATAGGTGATTGTAGAAGGGAATGTTGCGTAACAACAAAAGAGATATAGAGGAGACGGGAAGGTTTCAACATGAAGCAGCAGCACCCTTTGTCACATGAAACTTGGCGCACCATTCCATAACGGTGTTTTCGACCAACATGTTGCCCCATACACATTCTTCTCTTTCCGATCGATGTCTACCGGTGTTCGTTCTTCGGAAGCCAAGAAAAGATTAACAGCACACAGGTCCTATTTGGACATTTCTGGTTATAACGTAGCCATTGTTTATGTTTCGTATTTACAGCACGCATGTCGGAAAAATTCTAATACCACACTAATCCCATGCTTATATACCCGAAACGGAGTCGCACTGCGTCCATATACACCCCAGAAACGTTCTCAGGAGGAAACTCTTTGATCACCACATATAATGAATGAATTACTGATTAATTATATAAAGAGTAAAAATGCTGCCTCGCTATGTGCGGCGCTACTGCTCTGCGGTCTTCTCAGGCTTTAATACAAGTGCTGAATGCGAGTAGCGTAATCGTTCACTTAGAAATTGTACCAAGACAGTTGTTTCAAAACTTACAAATAATTGAATATCCATGGGTCAGAGAATATTTGTCTGCTACACGATGTCCTAACATGAAATGAATGCATCCTTCGGACATCAGTTTAACATTTATATATTTATAACCTAATGTGATCTCGACAATGAAATATTCTACAACACAAAACATCATTCTAGATCTGGTAGCTGTCGGTCTTTTACATTCAAAAACTAGTTTTTCCCTTCAATAAATGTGTTACTGTTATCGTAATGATGTGTTAACTTAAGTTAGTTTTATATAAGAAAATTAAATTTCAGCAATCTTCTGTTCGACTGTTTGTCTGAAATCCTCTACTTGAATTGACTTGATCGGTAGTCGGTACATATCATTATTTTCAGCACAAATCAACTGCACAGCAGCACCACTGAAATATCGCTCATACACTGCCTCCTTTCTCAATAAGATCAGTGTAACAAATTGATCTTCGATTTTAAAATGCACCTTTCCTTCTACCAAGACCAACCTGCAATTGCAGGCTTGCAAAGTTCCAATGCCAAGAATACAATCTACTAACAACTTTTCCACTACAAGGAATGTGCATTGTTTAGCTACATTTCCCAATTTTATCTCTATAAGCGTTTGTATCTTGACGTTCCGGGATTTTGCTCCCACTGCACCTATAACTCGGCAATTCTGTACTGGTAGGACAGGGATTTTCTTAATTTTACTAATTCTGCGAAACAAAGTTCGGATACTACGTCTGTAGATGAGGCTGTGTCCAATACAACATTGGTTAAAATTCCTCCCACTTCTGTGATGATCTCAGACACAGGAACCCTTTTATCTTCGACTACACTGGCCTCTAAGTCTCTCGTCAATTCATCTGTCATTAATTCGCCTTCACTATATCTCAACATTTCCACGGAATTAATTTCGTTTAATACAGGTTTGCCCCTTTTGTATTCCCCGGCCGACTTTACGGAGCATAAAGCGGCCCTCTTCAGTTTAAATGTCGATTATTATTTCCTCTTGAATCATCTACTACTTCTGTTATGACTGGTTGTTGTTGATGACTGGTTGTGTTATTTGCTTCAAATCGAGGGTCGGAATTTCCGTACACATTATTATTATTTGAAAACTGCTGGTTCTGATAATCTCTTGCATTTCCAAACATTGGGTTGTATCTGCGACCTGTTCAATTGTCTCTGAATCTGCCCCTCACAGCACTGTTATTGAAATTTCCATTTCAGTTGCAATTGTTTTCGTTGAATCTCTGACAATTCCTAGTATAATAATTATTGAATCCGTTTCCGTTCCGGTTTGCGTTTGGCGCCTCAATCGCTCTCCTCTGCCTAACCGGTTGTCTTGGCCGATGTTCATCTTCCTCGATCATATCTATAGTGTCAAGCGTAGTCATGAAAGAGTAAAGGTCATGCTCATTAATATACAGCATTCTATTTCTGATGCTGGCCGGAAGTCGAGATTTTAATATGCCAATCACGTCTTGTAGAGGCATAGGCTTATCCCAATACCGCGATTTGTTTATATATTTCTCAAAGTATTTCTTTAAAGACCCACGTGAAAAGGAAAAAGGTTCCGGGTATAATACCTCCTGCCTTAAACGTTCTTGTACTCCTTCGGACCAGTATTTGGATAAAAATGCTCGTTCAAAATCTTCATATGTGTCACAAGTTGCTATCATATCAGATGCCCATATAGCTCCTGACCCCTGAATATAACCGGTCACGAAACTAACCTTTTGCCACTCACTCCAATTTTTTGGCAATACTCCCCTAAAACTTCTTATAAACACTACAGGATGAACATTTTTCTTGTCTGGGTTGTAGATCTAGAATTGACGTTTTTTCAGCATTTTCTCCTCAGTATGCTTTTGTGGTGTCACCGCCAGACACCACACTTGCTAGGTGGTAGTTTTAAATCGGCCGCGGTCCATTAGTTCATGTCGGACCCGCGTGTCGCCACTTTCAGTGTTAGCAGACCGAGCGCCACCACACGGCAGGTCTTGAGAGACTTACTAGCACTCGCCCCAGTTGTACGGACGACGTAGCTAGCGAAGCACACTGACGAAGCCTCGCTCATTTGCAGAGCAGATAGTTAGAATATCCTTCAGCTAAGTCAATGGCTACGACCTAGCAAGGCGCCATTAGTAACATTGCATGTATCTATGGAGTCTCATTTATATCGTCAATAGCGATGTACCACAAGGATGGATTAAAGTTAAGTATTCCAGCAGCTACGTACTTTTCTTTATAGCATTCATTACGTATCCTGTTACAGACCTATCTCTTGCCTGCGTGAGCTAAGCGCGTGCTTTCCGGCGCTGTCTTGCTACGCCACAACAGCTTTTACAATTACAGTCATTATGACTACCCTCATAGTGTTGTGATTGATGTTGATTGCAAAAGCGAGCGTGTGCATTAATGTCCCTGTCTGTACTTGATCGGTTAAATAACGTAGCTTCATTGATAGATCTTGTTACGGGTTCATTTCCTTGCGTGGAACGTAAGTCTTCTCGAGATGGATTTAAGGATCTCTCAATGTTTTCTTTCCATTGTTGAAGTTCTTCGCCTAGTTATTCCCTTAGCTTCTCGAAAACCTTCATTAAATAAATTTTCTTCAGAACTCTCGGTCATGGATTGTATAGCTGCTAATATTGTCTGAACAAATGCTTTGCCTTTCCAAACTTAGCTGCGAGAATTTTCCCGCGAGAATGTTTACCCTATGATCAACCTCATCTTGTCTCTCCTTTATGTTATTTATGGATTTATGCAAATTTTGGATGTCCTTCGGGATCTTGTCTTGTGATTGTCTCAAATCCTGTATATCTGCTGACATCTCATTTACTTGTTGCTTTAATTCATCTTGAACTACAACTAATACCGGAATTACCGCCATAGAACATTGCATCTGTTCTTGTGCTTGAACTACCTGTGGGACTGACTCGACCTGCTCTTTAATAGGATCAAGCTTAGTAGCAACATACTCGGTTAGCTGTACGCTTAACTTCTTCGCATTTTCATTAAACTGCTGAGTGACTTGCTCAATTTGAGCAGCTAATTTTAATTCTGTCTTTTCATTCTGAATTTTCAATTCTTCCGCAGTTTTATTTAATTTATCAAGTTTCTGAAAACTCTCTACTAATTTATTATTTAATTCCGCTTGATTAGCTTCTAATTGCTCCTGGACTTTCACTTGATTGGCTGCTAATTTCCCTTTTAGTCTCTATTTGCGCTTTAGTTAATTCCCTTTTAGCCTCTATTTGCGCTTTAGTTAAGTCTGTTACATTTTTGGCTAACAGTGTTAACTGCTGCAAGATTACAGATTACAGTCGATGGGTTTATTTCGTCCTGCTCAGATGACATCGAAACACTTGAGCTTTGTTGTGGGGCCTGACTAATGCTGCCGCTAACCTCAGAAACAGCTGACGGCTGTTGTGATTCGCTCTGCTGTTGCATTGCCATTTTATAAGCCGCCCTAGTAAGAATCATTAATACACAGAACAACAAATATATAAAGTCACTCGCATCTGAGTTAATAATGCCACTGACCTAAACTTTGCATAATACTCACTTATAATAAACACTTCCTATCTAAAGTTCAACCCAACAGTCACTCAATCAATCTGATTCAAACCGATAGACATTTAAATAGTTATTCTAAATTTCTATCTACAAAAAATTTAATTGTATATTGTCTGGCCTGATCGACGTTCTCGTAGGTTGTGGCGAAATTGTGACTTCTGGAACAGGCCTCGTCTTCTTTTCTCTCGTGCACATGCAACATAATATTCACACAATGTTTAAGTAATGCTCAAATATGTGTCCTGTCACAGTGAAGCCAAATTTAATATATATTTTTTTTTCTGGGATCTAAAATTTAAAAAACCTCTCACACCGGCCTGATTTAGCTTGTGATATTCGCTATTTTTGGCTTAATTAAAACAGCAAATTCAGCCAGAAGGCAAATACTTGTTTATAAAGAATGATTAATATATAATAAGGCGTCGCATGGCGACGGTGGAATTTTCTAGATAATGTAATTCGTCGTCTTTGGGCGGCAATATAAACAGAAAAGTACGGATGGATATGCGATCCTTCACTATTTTGTTCGCTGGAGAACAAATGAAGCCTTGAGCGCTAAAAAGACTTGTACTGTTTTTCTCGAGTAAGACGGACGCAGATTTGTGGCGGTCTGATCTAATTATTTTTACTAAATAAATAAAAACGTGTTCCGTCTAAGTTTTGAGAGAAGTGTAGGAAGAAGAACTGTTGTAACTTACCGTGACGAAGCACGAGCGACTCAAGAGGACAATGGCTATATAAAAGAGCGCTCAATGGACATGATATGGACATAAAAATCTACCGTCATTGTAGTATTAAGCTTAAGGTACGATATATGTTTTAGTTATAATAAATATTTGTTCTGGGAATACTGAATCATTTAGCAGTGCTCATTTCTATTATCTCCTCAGTATTATTTTGATTTTAATTATGCATTTTGCTAATATTACAGACTCCAAGATCAGCAGTCCAATGTGCGTGTTACATTGATAAAAAGAAAACTGTTTTATCGTCTTCTTGCATCAGCTTTAATATTGAATTTCTCTTATGTGTGATGTTACAGTTGTTTTTGCGCCCTTAAGAACTTTCTGGTCCCTTAGGAAATTTTTTTGTCATAACAATAACTTCACAACCGGGTATGATCGTATCTACGATCATGAAGTAATTAGAAAGACGATAACGCAACTTCTTAATCAATAGCACGCTAGTTGTGACTGCCTCAAGCCACGCGAAACCGCAAGTAAAAACTATTCACATCTCATAATGCAATATTTTATGACAATGGTCAATCCATGATTCTTACGCCAATTGTGATTGATAAAACAGTTAGTTAAATCTCAATTTCCAACTTTCCATTGGATAGCAACATCACTTCTATTTTGTAACATCACACTTGGCGCCCGAACAGGGACTTGACCAAAAATTATTTCAAATTCTTGGAAAATTTTCTATGTGCTTGTGTTAATAAATGTTCTGTCGTTTCATGTACACATCATCTCTCTGTGAGTAAGACAGAAAATACGCTGGTCGATAACGCAGTTTAATTATCGAGAGAAAGGAAAAGAGACGCGAATTTGCTGAGACAACCTAGTGCAAACCAAGCCATCAAAAAGTAAGTCAGAATTTTGCATACGCAGTGTAGTGCTTCAGTAGCAACGTTGCTTTTCCAAGTCGATCCACATCCTTTCTATCTCCTTCCCGCTATAGGAAATCTGCTTTATTTTATCTTTCAAAGTAAAATTCTTCATAGTCTGATAATATAAATTATTTCTCCCCATTGTTAGTATACCTGTATTGCATTTTCAACATGGTGGATAGTGTGCGCAATTTGCAGTGAAGAGCATCTTCATTCATTTGTCTGAAACGGTTAGGTTCCATCTTGTCTTCTTGCCAGATAGAATTTCATTTGTTGCTCACGCGAGGGCGGTGCTCTTAGCGGACTCACCACGTCACTGACAAACGACGAAAGCCTTACGTAGCACCTGATTTACTGACGAAAATGGCAGATAGTAAACAGAGACAGGTGACAACAGGAGACGGGAGTGAAGACGTTAATAGTATTCCATACCCTTTACGATCGCGAACGGTAGGTTCCCGTGTGGAAACTGAACTAACCATGTCTGTAACAGGGGAAAGTGACCCTGAAGTCCAAACTCGTCCCGCTGCAGCTACAAATGACCTCGGTGCGTTAATGGAAATGCTGAAACAACAGTTTGACGCAGTAAATGAGAATATAAAAACACAAAATGAGACTATAAAAACACAAAATGAGACTGTTAACGCCCGACTAGATGCTGTAAGCGAATCATTAAAAACAGAGCTAGGCACAATCAAAACAGATCTGCATAAAGAAATTACGGCAGAATTAAATACCCATTTGGGTGAGGTGCAAACTAAGATCAGTGATCAAATTCAGAAAATGCAGAAACAGGTGAAAAGTGAAATAGCTGAAGTATCTGGAACATTAAACACAAAAATTCAGGCAGCTACCAAAGAAATAAACTCAGTTAGAAATGCAGTATCTGACGTTGAAGGTGTAGTAGAGGATCTGTCGAGGCAGATAGACTCAATCAATATCGAACAGGTTAAGAGCACCGTGAAAGCACACGCGGAGGCATTGTCGGAACACTACAGTGAATGGATAAAGGGTAAAGATATTTTTATCGAAAAGAAGGTCAGGGAGGAGCTTAGGGAGACTGTCAAGGATGTAACTTATGAAATCTTAGCTGCTCCTGGTAAGTCGGGAGACACAGTAGTTTCTGAATTGGGACAGATTCGGAGGACACTTACACGGGATCTTCCCGAGTGGAAGCAGCAAGTAGTGGACGAAGTCAGAATGCTGAGAAACTGGGTAGAAAATCCGCACACACATATGCAAACTATAGGGAACAACTCTTTAGACGGTGACGAATGTCAGTCAACTCCTTATCGTTCACCGCCTGATTACATGCAAAACAGTCCTGTTGAGTCCCGAGTAGGGAAACTAAATGATCCGCCCACAATTGTGAGTTTAATGCAAGAGGAAAGTGTGATTAAGCATCGCACTTTTCCTGTTTTTCATCCGCAGAAGCGAGAAATACACCCCATCGTGTTCCTAAAGAATTTTTCCGGCATATTTCCCAGGAGCTGGACAGACAGACAGCGTATTCAGTTCGTCACTGGCTTTATTTCTGGTGATGCAGCATTATGGGGAACGGAAATGGTAGACACGTGTAGGAATTATGAAGAGTTTGAGAAAATGTTCTTGGCAGAATTTTGGAGTAATGGGGTACAGCAAAGATTAAGGAAGGAGGTGTATGGTGCGGAAATTTTCAGTGAGAAGCATGGAAGTCTCCGGCGATACTTTGAGAAGTATCTAGCAAAAATTAAATTCTGGGATTCTCCGATTTCTTCCAAGGACGTAATTATGACTCTCAAAAGCAAACTCCCTGTGTCTATTAGAGAGAAATTAGTAAATGTGTCCGAAGAAGACACGGATGTATTCCTTTCTGTGCTGGATTCCTTAGATTTAATTAGCGAGGATGTGCGCTCCAAGGTTGGCAGCGGCAAATTCTTCCCTGGCTGCCAGCAGAATGCATCGCACGCGGACAACAATGCGCCCAAGGAGAGAGCGAGCTACTGCGACCGCTGTTACCAACCTGCCAGCGGTTATCAAAACGCAAACGGCAATAACTTTAAACGGAAGCAGAAAACCAATTACAGTAATCAGCAGAGATACCACCGAATTTACAACCACCAGGTACAACATCAGTACGGAAACCCATCCTTTAATTCTGCGCCTGAGCAGTATGGAAATTCTCCACAAACTAGTGGTAATTTTTCAAATGGGCCAGTGTACAATCAAAGTTATAGGTCGAAATATAGCAAGTGGCATGGGCAAGGCGGAGGCCACCCAGCACAACATAAGAACAACTATTCACAGGATAGAGGACCGCGGAACAATTTTCAAATGGCACCAAATGCGAACTTTCCTTCACAAGGAAATGGTTTTGCCGGCAACCAAAAGATCGGGCGACATCAGCCTTCTCAAGTATTCTATTCACAAGTGAATGCACCCAGTGGATTTTACCCCTCTACACCGGCATTTGTACCACATAACCAGCACCAATATGAAACGGAACAAACACTTAAGGTCATGAATGACAAACAGGTTAAACATCCTGCGGAAAATTAGAGGCAGCGCCTTTCAGCCTCCCAGAGGTCGCTGCCGGTTCCAGTGGGGGTACTAACGAATACTCTGATTCTGAGTATGTTAATGCGATACGGTACGACCATGAGACCGACTTACGAGATGACCTTGCACCTGACCTAGAGGCTCAAGACATTAACGACATTTATGATGAACAGGTCCAGGCTTCGATTAAGATTTCTATTACTAACATTCCTGTCACAGCCATTGTTGATACAGGAGCAAACATCAATGTGATGTCATCATGTCTTTTCAGACAGGTGTCTTCTGTTTCAAAAGTTTTATCATTGCCGATTCAGGGTTGCTCCATATCGGGAGCGATTGGTCCATTGAAACAAAGAGTTAGTTTACAGACACAGCCTCAACTGCAGATAGAATATGGTTTGGTTTCTTGCCTCTTGCGTACTGGAAATTTCCTTGTGTGAACTGTTAATAATAAGTATTGTGTTGAACAGCGCACTGACTACATGGTAACGGCTACTACATCTAAACTTTAAGTATTAAATGTTAAGTATGGAAAAATTGTTTATAGTGATGGACATTCAACTGATATTTCTTCAACAAGCTGAAGCAGGAAATTGGGGTTGCACCAAGAATTTCAATTTAATTTTAAGTTAGTAATAAGAAAAAAAGTGCTTGCGAGGTGATTGCCCGGAGCTAAATAAAATATGTAAAGGTGAGAAATGGAGGAGGATGCGTAAATAAGCACTTCTCTCAAGGTACAAGAATATTTATAGATTTATTTTTAGTAATGTAAGTACTTGAAGTTCTGTAGTAAAAGCCCAAATTACCTGCTTAAAAAAAGGGGTACATGTTCAAACAGTCCAGACAGTGGACAGGAGTAGAAGAAATAGCTTAAAGTTCAGTTAAAGCGTGCTGTTAAATGGAAAAACAAGTGGTAACCCACATGTGTTCACGCAAGGAGACAATAAGCTGTAGTAAACTAAGTTAGGTGAAATACAGTACAAATAGAGGCAAACCATGAAGTATCAATAATGTAGTGTAAGTACTCCACGAGGCCATTAATTGCTATGAAAGTAAACTATTTCCCTGTGATCTGAGCCCAATGTAAAGAGTATATCAGGAATGTTAGCTGACGAATTGATTTCAGTAGAATCAAGGTACTAAATAACCACACAGCAAGCCCCCTGTATCATCAATAAGTCCAAGTAAAGATCTTCAGAAGATTTGTAGTGTAATCTAGCGACCATTCAATACCCTAATTGAAGGCTAATCTAAAGAACAAGCAATGCAGTGATATTTAAACTTAATATTGACTATAACCTGAGTAAGACGTAGAAGTAGCAAAGCATGCTGTAAGGAAGGAGGTTGAAGTTTATATATGTGCCTATGTTTATTAAGATAATTTTATTTACATGCAGATTTTATTGCAAAAATGTCTCCTAAGACACTCCTCTTATGAAATCCATTTTCCTTGTGCCCGTTCCTTTTGATCCTGGTTCATTAACCCAGACCAAGGGTCGACTTGTAAAAGGCACGTGTGCTTCGAAGCAAAGCAGTGCTTATGAGAAATGAGACACGTAGCGTGATGAACTTCGCTAGCTTTGGTAATGTTTGTTATGGACCGGTTGCGTAAACCCAGTGAACTGTCGGTAATTCCATTCATGCAAAAAAATAGTAGACACGCGTTACCCTATTTTTTTTTAACAGAGAACGATTGCTGAGTACATGAAGCAAAGAGGGAGAACTATTGTTATCCAGTCTGCCCTCAAATATAAAAAAAATTTGGCAAGCACAAAGGAAAGCACAAAAAGAAAAAAAAAGATTCAGCGTTAAATGTGTACTCGTTAAGTAGTAGATATGCTGCGTGGCAGTAGAAAATGATCTTGGGTGCACTAAAGAATAAATGCAACGAGTGTTGCGAAACCTGTAGTTTTCATAATGAGGAGATGAGCACTTAAAAGAAAGTTTGAAAGAATATTTTTAGGTTCACTAGTGAAAGCAAATCTTGAGATATAAAGAGTCCATTCATAAAGCAGTTGTTCACTGGACTTAACAAAAGGAGTGACCATTAATTGTAAATATTAGCTCGTAAGTGATATTTTGTAAATAGTAGAATATAAGTCTTTCTATACCAGTGGAGGAAACGTGCAAAATTGATTGTTTTGTAAATGAACTCCATCGGCGAAGGAACTAAGCACGAATGCTGTGTGAAGATGCACACTAAAGTGCGACGTGCATAATAAAAATAACTGTTCACTGTATACTAGTGGTAGTGTTGTACTGCAAGTGTAAAAAAAGAAGTCAAGGCTACGACAACAGGTGCAACGCAAAGTTCAGTGTTGTTCTAAGTGCAGCGACAGCTAAAACATTCGTCGTCACTTACCTGTGAGCCTCATGGGAGGCAGTTGACAGAGAAGTATGGAGGCAACTTCAGTGTCCGGCTCCTCCGATGGGAAACGCGCGCGAGGTGTTTGTATCGATGCACTCGTGTGATACGAAGTTCACAAAAAAAAAAAAGGGAGCAATCGACGACCAGCAGCTCTGTTACAGCCTGAGCGCGAACGGATACTAAGTGTTGGAGCTCACGCACCACTGTGCAGCCGCTGTGAGTGGCTGACGTGTGGGTGACGAAACAATCCAAACTTTAAACTGCTAACCGCCATGACTTCAATCGTACATACTGGAGGAAAGACATTTGTACACTTGTGTGACTACATTTTCATATGTAAATTAAGCAATTTTCTTGAGTTGAAGTTAAGATGAGTGAGAAGTAGATTGTTAGATTACTCAGGCCTTAAAGCCATTAATACCGGCACTCCTGAACACTGCTAAAATGAATTATAATCCTGTCTCTTGATGGACAAAGAAAATGAATGTGCACTATAGGAAGACCCTAAACTCCAGACCAGTCCCGATCCTTAACAAATGTATCCAATAGCTTGTAAGTCATACTAATAATTTTCCACTTCTTCTGTTTCATATTGTAAATAAAAACCCGGAAAGCCACTTGAATTCCTGGCACCACAGTGGAAAGGACAGATGTACTGCATAATGAACGCCGTAGACAGCTAACACAGAAAGTGAAAGCATCACGAAGTGTAGTGCTACGTTATTAAACTGTAATTGAACCACAAGGAGTCAACAGATGCTCGAACATTGTCCACTCTACTTTAGTGAAAATAAGCACTCACTGTACTCATGTATTAGTTGTTAAGCTCAAGAGAAAGTAATTCCTGAATTCTATCCCCTGAAGTGCGAAATGAACGTTCACTTATTGTTATAAGCAAATATGGACCAAACTTAAATATGCACATAAATGTTAATCTTGGTATTGTGGAATGAAGTGACTGATGAACAAAGAATGAAAAACTTTATTTTGAAAAATGATAAATATCTGATATATGTTTATAAATGTGATTTCAATTTATGTACTTTGTACGCCAGTAACGTTATGTAAATGTCACACCAAAAATCACGAATATCTCATGAGGACATGAGGATCGAGGTAATCCTTCGGCATTCCCTCTCTCCTCATGGGAGGCAATGTGATATTCGCTATTTTTGGCTTAATTAAAACAGCAAATTCAGCCAGAAGGCAAATACTTGTTTATAAAGAATGATTAATATATAATAAGGCGTCGCATGGCGACGGTGGAATTTTCTAGATAATGTAATTCGTCGTCTTTGGGCGGCAATATAAACAGAAAAGTACGGATGGATATGCGATCCTTCACTATTTTGTTCGCTGGAGAACAAATGAAGCCTTGAGCGCTAAAAAGACTTGTACTGTTTTTCTCGAGTAAGACGGACGCAGATTTGTGGCGGTCTGATCTAATTATTTTTACTAAATAAATAAAAACGTGTTCCGTCTAAGTTTTGAGAGAAGTGTAGGAAGAAGAACTGTTGTAACTTACCGTGACGAAGCACGAGCGACTCAAGAGGACAATGGCTATATAAAAGAGCGCTCAATGGACATGATATGGACATAAAAATCTACCGTCATTGTAGTATTAAGCTTAAGGTACGATATATGTTTTAGTTATAATAAATATTTGTTCTGGGAATACTGAATCATTTAGCAGTGCTCATTTCTATTATCTCCTCAGTATTATTTTGATTTTAATTATGCATTTTGCTAATATTACAGACTCCAAGATCAGCAGTCCAATGTGCGTGTTACATTGATAAAAAGAAAACTGTTTTATCGTCTTCTTGCATCAGCTTTAATATTGAATTTCTCTTATGTGTGATGTTACAGTTGTTTTTGCGCCCTTAAGAACTTTCTGGTCCCTTAGGAAATTTTTTTGTCATAACAATAACTTCACAACCGGGTATGATCGTATCTACGATCATGAAGTAATTAGAAAGACGATAACGCAACTTCTTAATCAATAGCACGCTAGTTGTGACTGCCTCAAGCCACGCGAAACCGCAAGTAAAAACTATTCACATCTCATAATGCAATATTTTATGACAATGGTCAATCCATGATTCTTACGCCAATTGTGATTGATAAAACAGTTAGTTAAATCTCAATTTCCAACTTTCCATTGGATAGCAACATCACTTCTATTTTGTAACATCACAAGCTTCACTGATCAGGATAGTAAAAACATGCTTATGTTAAGGGATTTTCATTCACAAAGCAGGCTTATCACATTCACACAGTTCAATACTGTTCTATCCTGATTAAATTGAGCTTAACTTAAATTCCATAAGGCAGTGAAGCAATTTCGAAGTCTCGGTGCTACGAAAATTGTCAGTCGATCTCCTGAAAACATTTGTAATAATTATTAACTTTCGGTGATCACATGGGGAAGACCGGAGATCTGTTGGTAAGACCGTGTTAGCCTATTTATTTGAAGTAACAGGATATCTTGAGCATACAAAACGGCAGGTTCGTCCAGTGTAAATCAGACATTCCCCACTGATCCCGTGCAACACAGCGTAGTAAGCAGACACTGTCAATAATAATCAGTTAAATAATATGCGAACACACTTACTTTAGTTTAGATCATGTATTAAACTCCTTCTCATCCAGAATCTCATCAAGATGGCGACTAGCTCAACAATGCATACATGTACATCCCCCTTCTTTCACGACTAGTCGGCCAGAATTCCTTCATTCTTTTCATAAGAGAAAACATAGATAGCAGAGAAGCTATTCCATGGTGTAAATGGACGTTCCAAGGAATAATTGGGCTTGAAACTACTTTGCATTGATAATCGGTAAGATAGAAGAGATATTTCGAGATATGTACTGAGTTATATAATTTATAAAATTTCTGAAAATATCGCGGAGAGACCGCTGCAAGAGACATTACAACGTCATATGAGAAGTAAATTATTTGTTGCCTGATGTTTGACTTTTACCATTGCGACCCAGTAAACCTGGATGCAGAACTTCAGATTCTTTTAATTTCGAATTTGACATCGAATAACAAATGAGAAAAAATTTTCCTGTGATATTATTAGAAATTAACAATTTTTGGATGTTTTTCTTCACTTATTCTGTGAAACCTTACTTCTTGCCAAATTCCATTACCCTATAGTAGTTGATAAGTAAGTTTGCGAACAATAAAATACGTGACCTAAATGGCCATATCTCTCAACTAAATTGACTTAGAAGCTTCAATCTTTCACGTTGCCAAGGGAAAATTAACCTCAGTGTGTGACATAAATTTCAGCTTGATATGCCTCGCCGTTCCTGAGAAAAAGGATTTTTAACACTCGGACAGACAGACACACGTACTGACAACAAAATGATCTGTGAGTTTTCCGTTTTTACCGACTGAGGGACGGAACCATAGTAAAGACGGTGAGATGTAATTTTAATTCGAGAAACATATATGAAATTGCTTTTCTAAATTCTAAAAAAAGAATGAAAAATCAGAGAAACTCATTCAGGCACGGACACCTGAAAACAGAATGAGATATAATTAAAATTCGAGAAACATATATGGAACTACTTTTCAAAATTCTACAAAAAGAATGAAAATTCTGTGAAACAATTTGTCTCGTAAACTATTTTTACACAATGAGGCTTTGCCTAAAAATCTCATAGCCAAATTAAAAATAATAATAAATTTATATGTCATTTACATTTTGCTTTTGTGCTTGCCAATGATCAATTTTTGCCTGCTTTTCATTGTTCTACAATGCAATGTTGTATAATTTGGCGCTACGGTCGCAGGTTCGAATCCTGGCTCGGGCATGGATGTGTGTGATGTGCTTAGGTTAGTTAGGTTTAAGTAGTTCTAAGTTCTAGGGGACTGATGACCTCAGAAGGTAAGTCCCATAGTGCTCAGAGCCATTTGAACCACTTTTTTGTATAATTTTGGTGAATAAATTTTCTTACACTTACCTCCATAGTTAACTAGTTAAATTGTTAAATTTTTTTACTTCATTTTCAAGTAATCTATGTATCACTATATTTTTTGGACAGAAATTTGTCAGCTATGCCATCTGATCTGATTAATAGGGAGTGCTAATAACAATAATTATAATTATAATCATTTTCTTTTGAAGATGTACGGGATTAGTCACTAACTATTGCCACCTAGAATAACTCCGAAAGTGTGATAGTAGCTGAAAAGTTTGTGGGACAAATCTCGCATGGGACAACGGGAGCCATAATATGACATTGGTTTTTTGTTGCTAAGTGCGGTGGCGTCAGAGATATGAAGGTAACTTTTTTTTTAAGGAGATGCTATAGTTTAGGACTTATTTTCTGATAGCGGCTATCGAGACAAATCCAATGATGTGTAACACTAAGGTCTATGAAGGTCAACGAAGGTCAAAAAGGTGGCATGAATGTCCATTTACTGAAGGTATTCAAAGTGATGACCATTGGTATCTATGTAGTGCTGCAATTTTCTTGTCATGGGATGAGTGGTATTCCTCATCACTTCGGCACTTACCGAAGCACATGCTCTGACAGTTCTCTCTCGTATATCGTACCATCCAACGAGCCATTGACATGTGAACACCACTCGACGGTTTCGCAATACAACACTAATAGGAACGGCAAGACTAGTATCGTCGAATCAAGCGAATGTGAATGATGTATTCTTTCGAACGATAAGTCGACATGCTTCTCATTTACGGAGTATGCCAACGAAAGGACGGAATTATAGGCCCCTATTTCATCGAAGGACATCTTAATGGTAGGAAGTACGCCACATTCCAGCAAGAAACATTAAGTCTGTTATTGGGAGAAATACCTTTAGGAACAAGTTACAGAATGCGGTATCAACACGAAGGGTGTCCGGCACATTTTTCGCTAATGGCTAGAAATGAGCCGCAGAGACAATTCCCGGATCGTTGGATTGGACGCAGAGGAAATGTGTCGTGGCCAGCTCGTTCGCCAGACTTGATGCCTCTGGATTTTTTCTTGTGCCGATTCGTAAAAGATGTTGTTTTATTTAACTGTTCTTTGTACTGGATGAATCAGAAGGAAAGGTATATAATTGGAGGGGTGATAGTGATTACGAACAAAAAACTTCATATAAGCATATGTCCTGATCACAACAGCTTCCGGAGAAACTAATGAAAACAATGGGGAACAGGACAAATGCCGATAACAGTAAATGGAACATTGCGATCTAATATTTTCTTAATTGTATACATTTCTTCAAAAACGATATTTGAGATGTCCACCGATAACTACGGCACATATTGCAGCTCTTGGAGACAGCTGCTAGAGCGCTAATCTGAGCTTATTCGTATGGTCCTTTACTTGAGTACACACACGTAAAAAACGAGCGAGGAGTTACTCCTTTGTGCCCACTCTCCTCTTGTAGACATCGCTCTTAAGCCAATCCCACAGCCGGCCGGAGTGGTCGAGCGGTTCTAGGCGCTGCAGTCTGGAACAGCGCGACCGCTACGGTCGCAGTTTCGAGTCCTGCCTCGGGCATGGATGTGTGTGATGTCCTTAGGTTAGTTAGGTTTAAGGGGACTGATGACCTCAGAAGATAAGTCCCATAGCGCTCAGAGCCATTTGAACCATTTGAACCAAACCCACAAACGGCAATGTAATAGAATAAGATCGTGTGACCTCGGTGGCCAAGAAATGTCTCTACGGCGATCGATTCAACGATCAGGATATGTTTTTGTGAGGTATTGTGTCACTGGCCGTACGGAATTACCAAATGAAGCGCTCACTGAAACGGTCAATAAAGACAACGCTACGTAGCCTAATGCAACTTTGCTTATATTCGCATTCAAGTACTGGCGAAGTAGTATATGTGACAGATGCCCGTGATTTTCAAATAGCTGTAGGTCGGATATGGTTAAGAAAAGAGCGCATTTTTGTTTGGGGTTTTTGTTCAGAATCATCAACATTATCACCCCTCACAACATGCATCTTTCTTCCTGATTCACCCTGTGTATCGAAATTCATGTTGACATTCTTGTAGTTTCGCATTTCTCGCTCAACAGTTCAAATGCGTCGCTCGTGTGTCCTCTTTAAGGACACGGATTCTAGTTGTCCCTCTTTTATTTGCTTCGTCTATCTTTCCAATTTTCCTTGTGCCGTGTACAAGCTCTCGGTACACTCTTGGCTTATAGTTTGAGGCACAGAGATTCTTAAGTTTGCCGATCACATTTAATACACTAATAAGACACGTACTATTGTTTATGGCTGCTGATGCCACTGGTATATATATATATATATATATATATATATATATATATATATATATATATATATATATATATATATATATATATATATATATATATTACTTCTTTGATTTCTTGCTTGGAAATGATTTCCTCCTTCGTTCTTTCGTTACAGTTTTACTCTAAAAATCCCGTCTTTTGGGTAGCCTCGTTTATTTTTAACTTCATGTCCTTTTCACCCTTTAGTCGCTTATTAGGGCCAACGATTCTTCTCGAAAAATCCTTGCCTGTCGTACATCGTCGAAACATAGTAAAATTAAATTGTTTATTATCCTTCTTTTTCAATTTATAAGCTTTCGGATGATTCATAGTTTTCACTTCTAGTCGTGGTGAACTTTTCTGTGTCGTCGCCTTTCCTTGTCACAAATGGACAACAAAACCTACTAAACAACAGACAAGCACCCTGTTCTACCCATGTACGATCAACCATTAATGAAGGGACAACGTGATGTACCACTCGGTATTTACTTTATGTCAACAGTTTAGAATGTCTAAGATTTCACGAATGGAAAAATTACAAATCTTCCTATCTTTAACTTATATTTCCCAGAATTTGAGAAAAGTGAAATAAACATGACTGTTGTACACGTAAAATCGCGTATTGAAATTATCAAACAACATGAACAACAAGTCTCACTGCGCGAAAAATATAAACAAGCGTAATTATATACGTCTCAATCAAATATCAATATTTTTACTGAAACTTCCGAAATATAATCCTTTGATCTACTTCTTGTTACATGCAAATTAAAACAGCAAAGATCTATTTTAATTACGAGTCAGTGACACTGTTCAGCTGAGAATGGTAAATTTCATAGATTTCATGAGCTTCTCCAAGGAGGTTCCTTGACAGTTTCAGAGATAGATATTACTTACTTGATTTCTTGCTTAGAAATGATTTCTTCCTTCGTTCTTTCGTTACAGTTTTACTCTAAAAATCCCATCTTTTGGGTAGCCACGTTTATTTTTAACTTATGTCCTTTTCACCCCTTAGTCGCTTATTAGGGCCAACAATTCTTCTCGAAAAATCCTCCCTAAACGGATCTCTTGGTCTTTAAAGACCTTCCTAATATCTGACTGCGTCTTCTTCCAATAAAACGAGCACCTGCTCTGACTCTAACGTATCTAAATAAGACAGATATTCTACCTTTTTCTTGTTTTTCTTTCGTCTTTAAATTATAGCTGTGACTTTGGAAAAATGGTATTTTACTTTATTACATTCCTTTCAATAATGTCTTTCGATTTGTAATTACTGTGAAGGGTCTTGGGGGTTTACTAATACAACCAGCAACTACGGAATGACAGGGTAAGAATTTCTTCTTTTCATTGGCTATTGACTTTACTGAAATCGAGCTCCAGTGTAATTAGGCCTGAATGAGTCTTTACAAAAAAAAAAAAAAAAAAAAAATGTAATTCTATACCTCTTCAGATTTTGGCGGATAACTAACACTATATTCCTGTCCTTTTTGCAGAAGCGGTTGGATTCTCTGTGGCGACTAAGGCGGTCGCGCGGCTGGCAGCCGCGATAAGCTGACGGAACGCAGGTGTCAACGAGGTTCGAGTGCCGGCCGCGAGGATCGCTGACATGTCCTTACTCCTTGCCGCGGCTCGCAAGCGTTTCATGACTTTTAAACGATGTGCTACGTTATGATTGTTACGTT
Source organism: Schistocerca americana (assembly GCF_021461395.2). NCBI lineage: Eukaryota > Metazoa > Arthropoda > Insecta > Orthoptera > Acrididae > Schistocerca > Schistocerca americana. The sequence goes on along the minus strand of NC_060125.1, from coordinate 351,928,498 downwards.
GTTGATTTCACAGAACGTTTCTGCGGAGTTCTACCCAAGTTTTCTCTAACGTTCCATTGGTTATTATTGGGTAATCACTGCCTACGTTATGTGTTCTTTCCTGAGTGATCTTCAATAAAAAATAATAAACATAGAAGACGTACTTCTTCCACAATAAGAACACGATAGTTAGTCGCGAGCCTAACGCACAGTGGGAACGCGACAGCTCGATTCAACTTCCCATCAAGTGACTAATAGCAGTGAACGTCGTCTCTCTCATTGTTATGAGTTACTACTCACCGTACTTTTTTTTTTTCTTTTTACAATTAATGCCTCGCTTTCTTTCGTGAGAGCCGTCTCAATAGTCCTAGCCAAAGTCAAGTTCTCTAACCGGAACCTAGCTATGGTCGTAATTCGCTCGTTTTATGAACCAAGTTTGAGAACGGGTCTATTCAGCTTTCGTTTTAGAGCTGGACCACCTTCTATTTCAGTATTCTGTAGTTCCCCCAGGACAGCTTCCCTGAACTGATGCGTACAGAACGTGTTCGCGACACGTCTGTGCTATTCCCTCTGAGCAATCTCGTCTGCTAGCGAAATGCACCACCAGTCAAAAGTATTCAATTATCCATGGTAAAAACTATAGCCACCCTTTGCCCTCAGAACAGCTTCAGAAGCACTTAGCTTTCTGAAAATAAGATTCTGTAGTGTTTTTGCAGATATTGCTATCGGACAAGCGTGTAAGAAATTTCATAGATCTTCGAACATTGAATGAGCTCAATTTTCTCTCCTCCCTGTCAAGTTCATTCCAAAAGAGTGTAATGGGATTTACGTCATGTGACTGGCTTCGCCATATTCTTCATTTCCGTACATAACTCTTTCTCTATTGACATACTCGTTGCAGTGTTTAAAGGAATGTTTGTGATCATTGGCTGGCCGGAGTGGCCGAGCGGTTCAAGGCGCTTCAGTCTGGAACGGCGCGAACACTACAGTCGCAGGTTCGAATCCTGCCTCGGGCATGGATGTGTGTTATGTCCTTAGGTTAGTTAGGTTTAAGTACTTCTAAGTTCTAGGGGACTGATGACCTCAGAAGTTAAGTCCCATAGTGCTCAGAGACATTTGAACCTTTTTTTTTGTGATCACTGTTTTCCTGCAGCACAAACTCACAACCAATAAGTACACTATGTGATCAAAAGTATCCGGACACCCCCAAAAACAGACCTATTTCATATTAGATGCATTTTTCTGTCACCTATTGCCAGGTACTCCATATCAGCGACTTCAGCAGTCATTAGACATCTTGAGAGAGCAGAATGGGCGCTCGGCGGAACTCACGGACTTTGAAAGTGGTCAGGTGATTGGGTGTCATTTGTGTCATACGTCTGTAGGCGAGAATTCCACACTCCTAAACATCCCTAGGTCCACTGTCATAGTGAAGTGGAAACGTGAAGGGACACGTACAGCATAAAAGCGCACAGGCCGGCCTCGTCTGTTGATTGACAGAGACCGCCGACAGTTGCAGTGGGTCGTAATATGTAATAGGCAGACATCTACCCAGACCATCACACAGGGATTCCAAACTGTATCAGGATCCACTGAAAGTGCTATGACAGTTAGGTGTGAGGTGAGAAAACTTGGATTTCATAGTCGAGCAGCAGCTCATAATCCATACATCAATTCGGTAAATGCCAAACAATGACACACTTGGTGTAAGGAGCGTTAACATAGGACGATTAAACAATGGAAAAACATTGTATGGAGTGGCGAATCACAATGTGGAGATCCGATAGCAGGGTGTGGGTATGGCGAATGCCCGGGGAACGCCATCTGCCAGCGTGTGTAGTCCCAACAGTAAAATTCGGAAGCGGTGGTGTTAGGATGGGGTCATGTTTTTCATGGAGGGGGCCTGCAACCCTTCTTTATTTTGCGTGGTACTGTCACAGCACAGGCCTACGTTGATGTTTTAAGCACCATCTTGCTTCCCACTGTTGAACAGCAATTCGGGGATAGCGATTGCATCTTTCAACACGATCGAGCACCTGTTCATAATGCACAGCCTGTGGCGGAGTGGTTACACGGTATTAATATCCCTGTAATGGACTGGCCTGTACAGAGTCCTGACCTGAATCCTGTAGAACACCTTTGGGATGTTTTGGAACACCGATTTCGTGCCTGGCCTTATCGACCGACATCGATAACTCTCCTCAGTGCTGCACTCTGTGAAGAATGGGCTGCCATTCCTCAAGAATCCTTCCAGCAGCTGATTGAAAGTATGCCTGGGAGAGTGGAAGCAGTCATAAAGGCTAAGGGTGGGACAATACCATATTGAATTCCAGCATTAACGATGGAGGGCGCCACGAACTTGTAAGTCATTTTCAGCCAGGCGTCCGGATACCTTTGATCACATAGTGTATCTTGCCAAATGGAACTGCACTGATGATCACAATCCTATGAGACCCACCCCTCTTCCATTTTCTGTTAATTCTCACTGGATCACCGACTTCGTTACCGGCCAAACAACCCCAAAACATGACCGACCCTCCACCATACTTCACCGTTGGCGTCACGCAGTGATTCCTCATACGTTCACCACGAAGTTGACGAACAAACATTCGACGACGGCTCCCAAATACCTCAAATTACCAATTAATAACACCTTGGGCCATTGCTGCATGCTCCAGTTGTAATGTTACTACATCCGCTGCAATCTTTTCACCTGATTTTGTACCTTCCCGTGACCACCGCTGCCGGCCACCATGTACTGTGCCTACATTCCTGCCAAGCCTTTCTCCAATATCGCGGAAGAAATATCCAAGTTCTCATATCCCCATTACACAACCTCGTTTCGTGAGCTAATGATAATGGCGTCTTCACCATCTTAAAGGCATTCTTGACCAACATCAAGCCACTACGTCCAATTTCAAAGGTAGCTAACGCTCACGATCGTCAGAGTTCTTATTTAAAGCAAACCTTATTTGCATCGCCATAGCGGTGTTATTAGCACCAGTCTTATGCGACTGGCGCGAAATGTGGATAAACTTCATCTTTCAGATGTAGAAACACGCCTACCGACTTTCGTTTATCTCGCGCAAGTCCATTTCGTGCAGTGATATATTTTCGTCATTGTATCTCTTTTGCTTAGCCACCAAGTTAATTTAAGCACAACACTTTTCTTTTGCGTGGTGTAATAGTTACAACATGTACAGAAATAAAGGGTACCCTTTTCAATAACAAAAAAATTCCGTTCTAAATGTCTCTAGCAAAACATTGTTTCAGACCTGACTTTGGGCACATACCTGAATTATTCTTTAATGCTATCCGATTAATTTTTGACTAAAAGGAATTCAAATAACGAAATATGAAAACGGGAAACGTTAAAAATAAACCAAACTGTCCTCCTTTCACACAGTTACTGGCACCACTAAGATTGTGCACTATGCGGAAAAGTAGAAGCTCTATTTTTAAGCGCCACTGGCCTAGCGCCCGCGAGCTCTGACAGGTCAATTCACCCTCAGCAGAGCGAATTTACATGGAACGTTTATTCCTTTTTTAATTTTTTTCCACTTCAAAGGCTGGGATTGTGAATATAGCCCTGAGTACTTCTTTTTCATTAAACCGTGTATCACCGCTATCGACATACAAATAACATTAAATTCCAAAGTTTGAATAATATTTTTATTTGCACTTGCTCTTGTTTCGTGAAGCATTTTATTTTTATTTCATTCATCAATGACAATGTCAAATATTGAGAAACACATCAACATTTTATATCCCCTTCCTCCTATCAACTGAAAGAGCTCTTCTCAGTTTTAGATACGAGTTTTTAAATATTTTACATTGTACTGTGGCTAAGCCACTTATACAACTGCACTTATTAGTAAAATAAGTTCAACTGTAAAAAATAACAAAATATGTGTAATGAATAATAAAATACATTACCTCGCCATTTCAGAACAGTTCAAGGGTTATCAAACTTGATGTACACATTTTTCGACATAAATCGCAACTGCCCTCATTATTACAGTAGCTCAAGATATCTTCTAGTAAACACATACTTACTTTTGTAAAGAAGCAGTTGAATAAACGCATCCACTAACCAAATACTGTACTAGAAGTGGAATTCCGTGAACTAATATTAAAATTTTAATGCAGAACATTGCAGGCAATACCTGTGGAATTCATGTGAAAATATTTTGTGCGAAGGATTAGTAACAGGGCAGTTCGGAAGGAGCAGTCATTACGCAATAAAGCATGAAATTAGAATAAATCTATACCACTAAATAAAGACAAGTCGTGGTCTAAAGGTATAACCAAAAATCTCGGGAAGTTCTTGACTAATTTATCTCAAACTTTTACACGTTAATCAAACGAACTTTTGACATACATAGGCTAAAAGTTGTTTTTCAATCAAGCTTTGCCTAAATTTCCTTTCTTCTCAGTTCGATTCAGTGATTACTCCTTGTTTATCCGGTGTACCCACTTAATATTCAGTATTCTTCGGTAGCACTACATTTCAAAAGCATCTGTTCTCTTCATCTCTGAAATGTTCCACGTTTCACTTTCCCACAATCCTACACTACAGACAAACATCACTCGAAAATTTTTCCAGTTCTCAGATATGCTTTTCGTGCAATTGCCTGTCTGCGTTTTGCTTCCTGTCTGTTTCGGCCATCGTCAGTTGTTTTTCTGCCCACACAGCAAAACACCGATAAGGTGAAAATTGCGATACTACCCTTCGGGTAATGAACGTGCGTCAGACGTCGTGAGTCTTGGTGAGTATCTTATTCTTGGTCATGTTCTGAAACCTAAAGAGGCCGTCATAAGAATTCGAATACAAACATGTCCATTAGCTATATGTTTTCTATATTAATGGAAAGAAAGTAGACATAAAGACAAATTCTAAAAAAATGTTCAGTTCTTTACCAAACATATAAACTTATAAAAAGCAACTGAAAAATATTTCCACTACTAGAAAGATCGAAAATAGTTTGTTTACATCTCCGATATGATAATTCGAATACAGAGCAGATAGTATTTAGTTATCATCCAGTTTCTATGAATTACTGCCATTAGCCTTTTAAACATTGACTGTGCTTGTTTTTCGCTGACTGCAGAGCTCATAAGTCTCCACTCTGAAGAAGTTCTTTCAGATGATTCTTATTTCTGATGTGGTGTTTCCTAACACGATCTTCGAGTTCATTCCAGATGTTCTGTATAGGATTTAAATATGGCGATTAGGGCTGTGTCTTCAAAGTGTGGGGAGTGTTATACACTATCCTTAACCTCACAATTTCAACAGTATGATTTGGATCGTTGTTCTACTGGAAGGAAAAATCGTTTTTTAAATCCCAGTCTTTCTGTTTCTTCTTAAGATTGGTTTCAAAATTCCTCTTGAATTCAAACTTTTCCGTGTTTGCATCTATGACCATAAGGTCTCCAACGCCACGTGAAACTACAGAGCCCCATACCACCACACTTCTGCCTCCCCATTTCACTGTAGCTACCAAGTCCTTAGGTACCCATTCTGTATTGGATATAATCCACTCTGTAACACATCCCTCGCCCTTTTATAAACACAATTCGCTCTCGTATGACCAGAGTACGTGATCCCAGAATTTGTTGGTTTCACCAAATACTGGTTAGTAAATTCTAGACGCCTTTTCCGATATTCACGATAGACATATTCTTTCTCTTAGGGAGACAGGCATTGTAACCGACACTGTTTAAAACGAGTTCAATATTGTTCATGAGTGCCTTTAATCTCATATACTTCACCATTTTATTATTTACCTCTTGCGTCCAGTAGTAAGTGTAGATGCGCCACATCTCGGTTTATCCACAACACTATTAGTCTGTTTGAAGCACTGAACGATGAAGAAGACGGCAGTTTTTGTATGTATTGACTGCAATGGCGATTTTCGAGAGGTGTTTGTGTTGTTAGTATACATTAATTACAACATTTCTCCGTCCCACCTTTGTAGTCTTACCTTTGCGCCCCATATCAGCTATGAACAGAACGGGTATGTGATAGAGACATAAGCATGTATCCAGTCATGAGTCTCACTACTCATTTGGGTACGTTCGAAAACTTACGTCGTCCTACAAATGGGGACGCAAGATAAATACAGAACAGATTGTGTGATAAATGTAGTTCCTATTCATCACTACTAAATCAATATTACGTTGTTTATAATACATACAATGTAAAGCATTATATTACTCGAATAATTCTGTCGGCCTCTGTAAATAAAACAGTAATTTTGCTTAAGAGAATTTTCTGCATCGGAAAAAGAAACATTACGAGTTACAACCACGTTGCTGAATCACAGATTGTTCACAGAAGTATTTATTGAAAAGTACATGAGTAAAATAGCAGTCCTAGTACGAGAAAATGTTCTACAGCTGAAACGAAAATCCCGACTGACAGAAGGAACTTCAAAAAATATTTGTCGTATAGAAGTGGACCATAGAAACACTTTAGTTATACTGCTCAAGTGGGGACTGCGATACGCAGTTGCAAATATTTTTATGTAGCTGAAGTAAATGGAGGCGACGTCAACCATTTAGCGAAAAAAATAGCGAATGGGATATAGTAGAAAAGACCTCTACATCCGTAGTGGAGAATTCGACACAGAAACAAAAATAAAATACTTGTCGTGAAAGATATGTGCTTACTATCGCAAAATACCCTTTAGAAATATAGACTAAATGGAGTTTGCGATACGCAGTCACGAATTACGTACACATTCTTATCAGGAGTAAATTGAAACTGTTTTTACGAGAATTTTTTTTTTTTTTTTTTTTTTTTTTTTTTTTTTTTTTTTTTTTTTTTTTTTAGCGACCCAGTCTGATCAGTAACGAAAATACATTGATAAATTTCTAATAGAAAGCCTTACATATAAATAATTTTGCAATAGAGCTTCAATAGCAACAAATCTTAGAGACTTATTCTAACAGAAATATAACTTTGGCCTTAACCAACCATTATACTTGTAAATACTTGATCCTCCTCAGGTGATGGTGACTTTAAAACCTTACATACTAATGAACGGTAAGCTTAACCATCATGATAATCAAACTTTTTTTTACTACAGTTACTAGAAAATATAGTCTGACATTCAGAGACTAGTTTCAAATAGGACGTTTCCGTCTAACGACCGTGCGGTTGCCTCCCTCCCACCCCCTCCTCGCCCCCTCTCGTTTACAACGTTCCGATATTAGTGTTAATTAAACACGTTCCCAAGGCGCCATTTCCTGGCCGTGATGAACCTGTGCCTGCGGCTTTTGGAAGTGCCAGCTTAATTGAGAACAGAGCCGACTGATTTAGTGCTCGCGCACGCCTCCATCGCATCACGTGACCTCCATTCTCCTCTCCTGGAGTGCTGCTTCCTCAGCACGTACATGACTGTGAACCAGGCAAGCTCTTACATCTACAACAATACTCAAACAGGAAGGTTACCTCTGGTACCTCTATCATTTTCCCGCTTCTCTGTTTCATTAGCGAATGGTGTGTGCAGGAACGACTGTCGATAAACTTCTGTCTGAGCTCTTATTTCTCAGATAAGTTCGTCGTGGTTATTTCGTGGCGCATATGTAGGTCGAAGTAATATGTAGCTCGTCTTTCCTTCGAACGTACGCTCTCGGAAATACCAATGTAAATCTCTCCATGGCACACAATTGCTCTCTTGTCGTGACTGCCATTGCAGTTCGTGGAGCATCTCCGTAACACTCCCGAGCGTACTAAACGCTCCACTGACGAAACGTTCCACCCTTCGTTGGCTCTGCTCTACATGTCTCGTCAGTCCTGCTGGTGAGAGTCCGAGACTGAAGAAGTGGTCGAACAAGTGTTTCGTAAACCACTTCTTTCGAGGATGAATTCCATTTCATTAGTATCCGTCCAACAAATCTTAACCTGGCTTCGGCTTTTCCTACAACCAGTTTTGTATGGTCATTCCACTCCAGATCGTTCCGGACGACTAGTCAAAGATGTTTAGTTTTCTAGCGATTTTTCATCACAGTAGTGAACGTCTGTCTATTTAAGCACAATACTGAAGAACAAAATTAACTACTAAGAAATCACTATACCTTCTAAAACAGTTATATGGTTGTGAACTTACGGAAATGATAAGACGTGTTTGTGTTGCTGCAAATGCAAGGTTCACTTCGCTCGATATGGGAAACATATATACTAATACGATACATATATACTAATACGATATTGCAGTACCTGTCTTATTTCAAATTACTATGCTATGGAACATCACTTCCTAGGGCTTTTGTCACGGCAGTGTATAATAACAAGGAAATCGAACATGGGGGTAGAATAACAGAAAGTCCTCAGGAATTAGCAGACTTTATAAATCATTATTTTCTGGTATTGTGGAGAAGCTGCAGCAAAATCTGCCTAAAACACATGTATGAAGCACAATGATGTTGATTCCCCTCAACAGAACCTTCAGTTAGGAATGCAGTACAGAAATTAAAGAAATAAGAAGTCAGCAGGCGTACATGCGGTTTCTGTCGCTGTTCTGAAGGTGTGCGTAGATAGCATACAAGACCCATGAACAGGCCTAATAAATGAATCCCTTAGTTTAGGAGTTTTCCCAGAGTACCAAAGCATGCACAAGTGGTGCTATTACTAATGAAAGGTAATATGGAAAACACTGAAACAACGGACCAGTTCGATTATTGTACAATACGTGGTGTAAGGTACAAAAGACCGTCAGATTAATTACTTTCCATATCTAAATTGTTGTATGATGCTCGTCAAGCGTTGCAATAGTGTCTCCTCATCCAAAGTACGTACTGTGTTTGTTAATTCAATTTGAAATTTTTTATTGGTGGTTTACAAAATGCACTGATATCATCTGGTATTTTTACACGTTTTTCCGTAAATCAGCACACAGCTTCAGGGAGGATTCGAATTTGCCTTTCTTATGCTCTATCCGTACCATGTATAGCGTTGTATTAGTCGTGGCTGAACGATTGTACTCTAAAGTTTTTTGTGAAGGTATTACGTTTTGTGATCCTATTTTTCGGTGACTGCAAACTTTACATCAGTGTTGAGCATAGAAGGTGTGCAGTTTGTTAACCACTGGAAGGCAGCCTTTAAAAGTTACGTATACTGTGTTGTTGTTGGGATTATATTTCTAAGCTTGTTGCTATCAAGAGCCATTTTATCACATTTTACCTATATTTGACAGAGACAGTGGAACTTCCTGAACAGTCAATGAATTTTGGGATTAACTTATGATTGATATGATGCGTGTATCGATAGTGTGATCCCTTGTACATGCTTATGTTGGTTGACCAATGTATTCAATACATATGATGGGCTATTCTCACAGAGCAGCAGTCCCTTTTTGTAGCCACTATGAATTCGCAGTTATGTTCGTACATACTTTCGAAGGCTAATTTACTCAGTGACTGGCTTCTCTTATGAAGCAACAGAAATACCTTGTAGCCGTTTGAGATTTACTGTTAATTTTGTTACCAGATACAACAAATTACGAATTATGTATGCTATTCTTCGTCTAACTGAAGAAGCGCTTAAGTGATTTGAGTTACCGTATTGCTTAATAAGGAAAGAGTATATGGTAGCATTTATTTTAGCCTTTTTTCTCGTGTTTATTTGATGACTAATGTTCTCAGATTGAGGTACATAGAGCTTAATGACAGTGTAATGTACCACCGCGACTGGTCGCATTTGAATAAAGAATTTTAAACACTAGGTTGATGATGTAACCATTAATACTCATATACTGACGAGTAGCCATTCCACTGCCCACAGAAAATGGAAATAGTGGGGGAGGGGGGGGGCCTCATAGTGTCTATTTCTCAGGTGGACAGTCATTCTCTTGAGAAACTGTAACTGAGTGGCCAGAATGGAACCTAAGTGTTGACGTCTTATGTCCTGTGGGCGCATCCTTCACGTAAGTAGCTACCATTGCTACTCGTATTATTGTAGTTATGAAAATTATTTTGCTTTGTTCCATGACATATTAGCTTTGAATCTTAAAGTATTTTATTATCAAATTATATGTGCATAACAGACAAATGTTTGAGTTGTCATTCTGCACTTTAATAACCGAGACCTATCTCTACTACTCTCTGCAGTACGGTACTACTACTTAATCTACAGATACGTCAGATTTAAATTTAAAATAATTGCGTGACAATTCTTATTATTTCTTTCTTGCGTCCTTCACGATCAATTCTTACACTATAAAGGTTGCTTTCCAATGTATTATCAATTCAATCACTGATAGTTTTTAGTCCCCATGAAAGGTGGACATATATTGGTGGACTGGACATTTATTTGCGGAGAGTTTCAGACAGGGGTGTAAATTTCGAGTTACGAGAGCGAAGCAGTCGCGTGTGACATTTGTGGAATAGTCGACTTACGGCACTGACAGTAGTATCTCTGACCGCGTGTATCTTTGGCTCAGCTGTAGAGCAGAAAGTAGTCAAGTGTTGGACGTGGAGTAAGTTGCCAAAATTTTTGGCGTATTGCATATTGGAGGAGGATTTTGCTGAAGATAATTTTTAGGCTTTATTAATCTGATGGAAGGACTTACAGACGCAGCATTTATGGAACAGAGAGAATGGATCTGCCTCATGGATACGTTTTTAAGGTAATAATTTTTTTGCTGACGAGTATTAATAATGTTAGCGATTCTTGCAACAGAACAGTACACCTCCCCCACCTCAATTCAGGTCATTTCAGTATAGTTCATTTCAATGCGTATAATCGTAAAAGCATTGTCTTGTAAGGATTTTGTAAATATTGTGAAGTTTTTGGGTTCCTGTGAGTTTTACGTTCTTGTGAAATAAGAGTTTAAAAGAGAACGTTGTCATTATTATGAATGGATTAGTCTTTTCATTTCAAGTAAGTACGAGAAAATCATACCAGTCTTTTTCCCAGTAGTTTAATTTTAGTTTAACATATTGTAGCTGCCACGATTTCTTCATGTTGTGCTGTTGCTGCTCATTATGCTGTAATTTTTCAGGTGAGATTCTTTTCTTATTTTGTTGTTTGTTTCGTTTCTCATCTCACATTTCCATTGGGCAGTTTCTAATCATTATCTTCGTAATTCATATTTGATATGGGGCAATGAATTGTGTGTGTTTCATAGTGCTGATACGTAATTTCAGTATTTCAATTTTTTTGGGGCAGTGCACTGTTTTGATTTAATTTCCTACACATCGAACGCCAGTTAGTTTTGTCTTTATATAAATGTTTGCACTGAGACACGATGTTTGCAATAGCAATTTCAGTTCAACCTTTATGTAATAGACGATAGTACATTCAGTTTTGAGTCAAAAGCAGGCAAACATTTTAATGCTCTTGAACGAACGAACGATCGAATCTGAGAGAAGAACTTTCACTTTTAATAATCGATTAGAGTCTGACTTAAGTTCTCATTTTAATCTTAAGTATTTACACCTCATCTCACTGAACATTTTCTTGAATGAACGTGGGGCTTTCTCATCTCCCTAATCAGTTCAGTTGGTTCTACTAGACTCGTCCCTCTCATTTTCTAGTGACACTTTGTAAATATCAGATTCAAAGTTGTCACCTTCACTGCACTCAGTTATGTGATAATCTTCAGAACGTATATCTCATCCTTCTTGTTTCCCAAAGTTACCCACAATCTGCGTTCAGAGCACGGGTTACAAACTGAGCAGATGATTGCCAACTTAACCTATTATATTGTGCTACAGTGGCATAGTTACAGCCGCCATGTGGGTCAGCTATGAAGAGCACTGTTGGAGCTGCCACGAACACTCGGAACATCTAGGTAACTAAATGACGCCAGTCTGTTACGAAGCCACTGAGACGTCAGATGACCTAACGAACAACTGTGAGCGAGATCCTTCGGCCACAGCTCTGGCATACGTGACGAGATGTCAGAGATTCACCCCAAAGAGTGAGAGAGGCAATACATGCATCGAAGGAAAAAAATCAAAGCATCAAGAAGAAGTTGTGCGGCATGAATGACAGTAGGTAGGCCTGTTTCTACATCTGAAAGATGGTGTCTGTTCAAGTTTCGCGCTAGTCGGGCAGGAGTGTTGCTAGTAGCGCCACTATGGGGATAAAAATCAAGTTTTCAGTAAATACACGCTGTACAGTCTTGAGCGCTAGTTACCTTTGAGATCGGGCGTGGTGAGTTAATGTTAGTCAAGAATGCCTTTAAGATGACGAAGATGCCATCATCAACACCTCACTTAGTTTTAATGAGATCCTCTTGAAACGACCCCTTAGAAAAATTATGAAATATGAAACCTCCCCTTAGAAAAATTATGAATGACTGTGCTGGTAAACCTCTTACGTTATTTGATTTTCAAACAGCTGAGCAGAACTGAACGTACTCAGAAATTTCTCTCTTACTTATTCTGATCAACACTAAACTGACACACAACTTTTTTAGCGCAACGCAGTCTGACTTTCAGTAATACCTACAAAAGAATGGCCTTGACTAACATTAACCTATACCTTTCACGAATCACTTACCTCACAAAAATCTTCGTTACTCAAACTACTGCAATACAGCGAGCGCCACTACTGCCAGCTAAATAAAAGATTCTAACTACTGAAGGCACTAACTACTGATAGGCATAGTTAGCAAATGAAAGATTTTGATAGAGAACAAACACTGTATTTACCTTACTAGTGTTCAAAAGTCATAATATGTATATCAGTTCATGATATCCAGTGTTAAAAATTTACTCTTTCTGGTGGACACACGTTCAGATCGTCCGCTCTTAAAATTCTGCCATCTCTCTTCCCACATCCACCACTGCTGGCGGCTCACCTCCAACTGCGCAACGCTATGCGCTGTTCACATCCAACTGCCCAACACTACAATATAGAATATTTCAACAATGCCAACCAGCCACAGACTGCACACAGCACAGTCAGTGATTTTCATATAGATCGCTACGTGGCGTTACCAACATAAAAACCTAAACAGCCTACTTACAGTGTAATAGGGCCAAGAGGAACAGGATGTTCCCTCTGCGATATTTCAAGAAAGACTTGGCGGTAATGTAGCCAATGTATATGATTGCTGGCAGCGTTAGTCACGAGAATGTACGGTAGCAGGAAGACCGGACTCCGAACGGCGACGTGGTACAATACCGAGAGGGATGACCATCGTGTTCGGCTTGGGGCTCTGGCGCATCGTATTGCATCTGCAGCAGCAATCTGCGCAGTAGTTGGCACCTTAGTAAATCAACGAACTGTTACAAATAGGCTACTTCAAGCAGAGCTCCAAACCAGATGCCTTGTAACGTGCATTCCACTGATCCCAAACCACCGATATTTGCGACTTCAGTTGTGTGATGCGAGAGTTCAGTGGAGGGCAGACAGAAGGTCTGTTGTGTTTTCTGATAAAAGATGGTTCTGCTTTCGTGACAGCCGTGGCCCTGTGTTGCTAACAAGCATGTCAGTTGAGGGCCTGCAACCAACTTGTCTTCGCCGGCCGGAGAGGCCGTGCGGTTCTAGGCGCTACAGTCTGAAGCCTAGCGACCGCTACGGTCGCAGGTTCGAATCCTACCTCGGGCATGGATGTGTGTGATGTCCTTAGGTTAGTTAGGTTTAATTAGTTCTAAGTTCTAGGCGACTGATGACCTCAGAAGTTAAGTTGCATAGTGCTCAGAGCCATTTGAACCATTTTGAACCAACCTGTATTCCTGCTAGAGCACTGGACCAACATTAGCAGTTATGGTCTGAAGTGTGATTTCGTATGACAGCAAGAGCTCTCTCGTGGTTATCCCACGCACCCTGACTGCAAATTTGTCCGTCAATCTAGTGAGTGATCTGTTGTGCTGCCATTCATGAACAGCTTACCAGAGTGGGTTTCCCAACGGGATAACGCTCGCCCACGTACCGCTGTTGTAATCCAATATGCTCTACATGATGTCGACATATTGCCTTGGCCTTCTCGATCACCAGATCTGTCACCAGTTGAGCACATAAGGGACACCATTTGACGATTGCTTCATAGTCATCAACAAACAGCATTAACCGTCGCTTTATTGACCGCCAAGTGCATCAGGCGTGGAACTGCATCCGACAAACTGATAGGCGGCAGCTGATCAACGGTATGCAAACACATTTGCATGAGTGCATTCAACGTTCTGGCAGATATTAACCTAGCAGCATTTCACTTTTGCGGTGGTTTACCTCACGCTGTGAACTTGCAATATTAAATGCTTAAATACGTTACCTAGCCAAATGTATTCCCAAAATTTCATTACTCTACATTACTTACTTTTTCGCCTTACTGTTTCTTTTCCTGTCAATGAATAACGCTCCTTCCTGGTTGTTTAGAGACATACCAGATTGTAGTAGGCCACCGTGATAGTACGAGAATTCTCATCTAGCTACATCTTTCACTAGCAGGGCAAGCCTCATAGACGCTCTGAACACGTAATCGATGTGCCACAACTAGACGCTTTGAAGTAAGCGTAGCGCCAACTGTAGTTCCTGAATCTTCTCCAACGAAAAACCACTTACCTAGATCAAAAGATTCTGCTATAATGTAATCCGGCCCTTAAAGAAAGCTCGTCAATTCCTTCGAAAAAAATGGCGATTTGACTGGAACAGTCAGCACCATAGTTGACTTTCTGTTTGACAGTTTGGCTACAGTGAGTCATCTGGGAAAACTAACTTACGTTAGCTAGTACAAAAATTATAACTTGGACTCTTGATTACCATCTGACTATCGAAAGTGTTCCGCTAACGGAACAACTCAATCCAAAAGTAGCAGTTACGAGGAATAAATGATTGCCGTAACTTCAAGAACGATTTAAAAGCAGCACACTGCCCAAAATTACTGGAAGTAAAATAAGGGCGCTTTCGTGTCAATTCTCTCTGTTAATAAAGGCGCTAAACACCGAATTAAAAAAAAAATTGTAGTCTTCCAACAATATTACAACTTCCTGTAATTTAACATTCGTAACAGCTTGAATAATAACCAATGATAAATGAATAAATTAGCTCTGGGGCCTGGCTCAACCGTACAGACCCCAGCCCAGAACGGACACAACGCCAAGAATGGCTACTTTGCTCTGTCATACACTACTGGCCATTAAAATTGCTACACCACGAAGACGACGTGCTACAGACGCGCAATTTAACCGACAGGAAGAAGATGCTGTGATATGCAAATGATTAGCTTTTCAGAACATTCACACAAGGTTGGCGCCGGTGACGACACTTACAACGTGCTGACACGAGGAAAGTTTCCAACCGATTTCTCATACACAAACAACTGTTAACCGGCGTTGCCTGGTGAAACGTTGTTGTAATGCCTCGTGTAAGGAGGAGAATTGCGTACCATCACGTTTCCGACTTTGATAAAGGTCGTATTGTAGCCTATCGCGATTGCGGTTTATCGTATCGCGACATTGCTGCTCCCGTTTGTCGAGATCCAATGACTGTTACAAGAATATGGAATCGGTGGGTTGAGGAGGGTAATACGGAACGCCGTGCTGGATCCCAACGGCCTCGTATCACTAGCAGTCGAGATGACCGGCATCTTATCTGCATGGCTGTAACGGATGGTGCGGCCACGTCTCGATCCCTGAGTCAACATATGGGGATGTTTGCAAGACAACAAATATCTGCACCAACAGTTCGACGACGTTTGCAGCAGCATGGAGTATCAGCTCGGAGATCATGGCTGCGGTTACCCTTGACGCTGCATCACAGACAGTAGCGCCTGCAATGGTTTACTCAACGACGAACCTGGGTGCACGAATGGCAAAACGTCATTTTTTCGGATGAATCCAGGTATTGTTTACAGCACCATGATGGTCGCATCCGTGTTTGGCGACATCGCGGTGAACGCACATTAGAAGCGTGTATTCGTCATCACCATATTGGCGTATCACCCGGCGTGATGGTATGAGGTATCATTGGTTACACGTCTCGGTCACCTCTTGTTCGCATTGACGGCACTTTGAACAGTGGACGTTACATTTCAGATGTGTTACGACACGTGGCTCTTCCCTTCATTCGATCCCTGCGAAACCCTACATTTCAGCAGGATAATGCACGACCGCATCTTGCAGGTCCTTTGCGGGCCTTTCTGGATACAGAAAATATTCGACTGCTGCCCTAGGCAGCACATTCTCCAGATCTCTCACCAAGTGAAAACGTCTGGTCAATGGTGACCGAGCAACTGGCTCGTCACAATACGCCAGTTACTACTCTTGATGAACTGTGGTATCGTGTTGAGGGTGCATGACAGCTGGACTTGTACACACCATCCAAGCTCTGTTTGACTCAATGCCCAGGAGTATCAAGGCCGTTATTACGGCCAGAGGTGGTTGTTCTGGGTACTGATTTCTCAGGATCTATGCACCCAAATTGCCTGAAAATGTAATTACATGTCAATTCCAGTATAATATAGTTGTCCGATGAATACCCGTTTATCATCTGCATTTCTTCTTGGTGTAGCATTTTTAATGGCCAGTAGTGTCTTAAGGGCCCTGCACACGCAATCTGATTTATTAGCCGACCAACGAACAAAATGTGTGTGTGTAAGTATGTTGGGTGACCGGCTGGCCGATTTTGATTGTTGGAGGGCTAACCACGTGACAACCGATCCCCCCACTACTTCACCCAAAAAATTGTGTTGTGTCTAGAGTAACCGTGCCAGCCATCTGGCAGAAGTAGTTCGTCTTCTGTCACTGGGCACGGAGGTGATCGCTGTTCAAATACGGCTAAAATGGGGAAATGCAAGGCAGACAAAACGTTCAGAGAAGTTTGTTGCGTTGTTGGTCCTATTTTCTGTGCGAAGACTGGTTTTATGCAGCTCTCCATGCTACTCTATACTGTTCACGCTTCTTCATCTCCGAATAACTACTGCAACTTACATCCTTCTGAATCTGCTTACTGTATTCATCTCTTAGTCTCCCTCTACAATTTTTACCGCCTCTCCCAACACACACACACACACACACACACACACACACACACACACGCCCATCCAATACTAAATTCGTGACCCCTTGATGTCTCAGAAGGTGTGCTATCAACTGATCCCTTCTTATTGTCAGGCTCGGCCACAAATTTCTTTTCTGTCCTTTTCTGTTCAGTATCTCCTCATTAGTTACGTGGTACGCCTACGTAATCTTCAGCTTTCTTCTGTAGTAACACATTTCAAAAAGTATTGTGACCTTTTCTAAACTGTTTATTGTGGACGCTTCACTTCCAAACGTAGCTACGCTCCATACAAATGCGTTTCCTTACAATTGCCAGTATAGTTTTATATCCTCTCTACTTCGCTCATCATCAGTTATTTTGCTGCTCTAATAGCAAAACTCGTCTACAGTAGTACTTTGTCTCGTTTCCTAATTTAATTCCCTCAGCATCATCTGATTTAGTTCCACTAATTCCATTTTGCTTTTGTAGGTCATTTCATATCCTTTTCTCAAGACGCTGTCCATTCTGTTCAGCTGCTCTTCCAAGTTCTTTGCTGTGTCTAACAGAATTACGTCATCTGCGAACCTCATGGTTTTTATTTGGTCTCCATGAGCTTCAATTCCTACTCCAAATTTTTCTTTCGTTTCCTTTACGGCTTGCTCGATATACAAACTGAACAAATTTGGCGATAAGCTACAACACTGTCTCACTCCTCTCTCAACCAGTGATTCCTATTCATGCCCCTATATTCTTGTAACTGCCGTCTGGCTTCTGAACAAGTTGTAAATAGCCTTTTGCTCCCTGTATTCTCCTATTACCTTCAGAATTTCGAAGAGAGCATTCCAGTCAACACTGTCAAAAGCTTTCTCTGAGTCTATAAATGCTACAAACGTAGGTTTTCTTTCCCCCATCTTCTAAGTTAAGTCGTAGGGTCAGTACTGTCTCGCGTATTCCAAAATTTCTCAGGTCTCCAAATTGTTTCCCTGTGGTTAACTTCTACCAGTTTTTCCATTCTCCTATAAAGAATTAGTTTTAGTATTTGGTAAACATGACTACTGAAACTGATATTTCGCTAATGTTCACATTTTTCGGCACTTGCTTTCTTTGGAATTGGAATTATTACTTTGTTCTTGAACTCTGAGTGTGTTTCGCCTGTCTCATACATCTTGCATACCAAGTCTGTCCGTCGGGGGTGGGTTCTTGTCAGGATATCGCTCTCTCTACGGTTCCGCTGCCTGCGAAGCATTTCGCCTACCTTCAACAACAACAATAAAATAAATGTTATGTCGATGCAGTTTTTAGGAAGGACAGCCTTTACTGTATGCCTACTCTACACAACAGTATTTAGAAGGACTAAACTACAGTACTAAATGTACCCATACATAATAAAACAGTATTGCGATTACTGTTCTGCTAACTTAAATTTCCCATAGATGAGTAGCACTTCTTCCTTCTCTTCGTTAGTATACATTCTGCTCACACAGCTCTTCAACTGACGATGGTTGACGGAATGACGGTTGTGCATTCTACTTATGTTTACATTTGTCCTCTGTCAACGTCAGCACGTGGATGTGTTCCATTACCCCGAGTACCCGCACTAAGCGCTGGGAGCGTCAACGTCAATGTTGTGTTATGTAATTAATAACGTTGTGTTGCAATGAATGGTACACTGTGATTCATTTTTGAATAGGTCTGCCGGCCTTTGTGGCCGAGCGGCTCTAGGCGCTACAGTCTGGAACCGCGCGACCGCTACGGTCGCAGGTTTGAATCCTGCCTAGGGGATGGATATTTGTGATGTCCTTACATTAGTTAGGTTTAAGTAGTTCTAAGTTCTAGGAGACTGATGACTTCAGAAGTTAAGTCCCATAGTGCTCAGAGCCATTTGAACCATTTTTTTCTTTTTTTAATAGTTATTTAGGAGAGGAAATGAATTACCGAATAAAAACTACAGGGTGCTATTTAAGAAAGTGGTACCGCTCTTCATATCTTTGTAAAAAACAAAGCTATAACGAAGGAAATAATGCTGATTGATGTCCCCCTGACGGCTAAAGAACATTTGTTTGAAACATTTTGTAATTTGCATCTGGAAAAACAGTTATTTAGGGTGGTCAAGATAAATGGGACACCCTATAAAGTGCGGCGACATGCGAGGAGTATCGAAATAGATATGCAAGAAATGAAACACTTGCTTAATTAATTTGAAAGGCACAGAATTTTATCAATAGAAGTCCGTCGATTGTCCGAAAAGCGGTTTTTAGGTTTCATTTCCGATAAGCCCAGGAAATATAACCTAAAACTGAAATATAGACGGTCCACGAATGTTTATTCTTAAAATATAGTATCTTCATTGCTAGAAGCGTTAAGAAATCCAACTAATCGCCAAACCATCTTCTAAGAAAGGAACACTGCACAACTGAATTTTGTTTATAGCTCTTACAGTTGACGCATGCTTCTGTCGCATTTATTACGCGATATGTGCCACAACCATGTGTTGTCTTCCTATTTCTAATGAATTTAAGGTATAGGGCACATGTTTTACGCTACAGACATAACGTTTGCACAATATCATTTGTTTTATTTCTTTGCTTTACCATGGTGTGTTCCCTCAGGCATCCGTAAGTTACGTTGCAGGTTTCAATATTAATTTTACACCAGGCTTGTCCAAACAGCACTTGGCGAGTGCTCTGTCCACGCCTTTGCCTAGTGTTCTCTGTGCAGTGGTGAGTTGGGCTGTGGGTGAGGAGGAACGGAAAGTGACTGCAGCGGGACGACGCAAGAGCAGATAAGTCAGCCTTGCTGACCATATCAGTTGTGTTAAATTACATTTAGCTTCTGGATAAGAAGTTCCATAGCGTGTAAGCATTCGTCCAAAAAAGGAAAACATAGAGAAGCCACATCATTCAAAACTGAATGCTACCTGCTTCATTTTATGTACAGTATGAAGGACATGCGTCGCACTACTATGAGCTGGGAAAATATTCCTTCAAACATCATTACAACACCAGCCACAAAAACGATATGCTGCATACGTGATCTGACGAACGAGAATGAATGCTGGCTGAACTCAAGGCACCCATTAGGGAAAATTCTAAGTAAGAGGTAAACTGAACAGTGACAACATATGTTATGATCGATATCTCAAATTATTTAAGTTTATTAAGTCTTTCAATACAAGTGGAGGATCATTTGGTATCAGATATGGCATAGAAGATTGATGCTATAAACAAAAATTAATCCTATTGAAAAATAAGCTTAAATTCATGACATCGAACATTTCTCGAAACTCAAGGCAGTCATATGTGGAACAGAGATGACTGATTACGTTTCAATAATACAAACATTTCGTCATGAGTTCTTTAAGACAATCCAAGACTTTGCATGGCTAAATACAGATTTCGGTGCATCTCTCAGACCATTCTCAGTTTTGGCTATAGATGACCTCGTCTTTACCTATAACCTGAACTGATAGACTTGCACTGCAGCTGTTGCTTGAATGACCTTGAGAGAGGAAAAGTTACCCTCTCACCTATTTTTCGTATACAGAAAACTATTAAAGATTTTATTATAACTTGATGCACACTGAGTGAGACTCAAGAAAGTTAACAGTCTGAGCAGACATTGATGGTGCCTGGTAGGGCACTAAAAGCATAAGGTACTTTTATGATTCTTAGCTCATATAAATAGCTTGTTGGGAGTTGAAAGCAATTGGTGGCGAGCCCATCCCTTTGTAAATCTTGCCAGACAAGCCCACAGCCATGCAGGGCAGTGAGGGCAGCCCCTCGTCGGGACAGGGCTCCAGCAGAACGATGCCACGGTACCTGCTGCGGCACCATCAGAAGCCTGGCCTGGGGCGACCGTCTAAAGGAAAGAATCTACACAGTGGAGCCGCAAACTGGGCATTGTGTGCAGAGCAGCACGTAATAAAAATTCATATGTTTTCGCATTCACCGATAGTGCAAATAGACCAGTGAACCACTCCCCTTGGCTGCCTTAGTGTATAAGAAAACTGTCGTCTGAGAAACGTTTAGAGACAGAATCTTTATTACACCTCATAGCTAGGACTAACAAGCTCCAAGGCACAGGCGATTTAGATAAAGATCTTTTAGATTATATCTGTGCGCTTGTTGCCATGGGAAGAGACACAACTTCAGAAAAAATCATCTCTTCTCCTTCCGCAAAAACTTAAAAAAGCCAGTAATTGGCGGTTTCTTTTTTTTCAGAGACGCAGGTTTCTTAACTCTTGCACTGGTTCGACATGAGTTTGTGCTGTCGTGTGGGAGGGGAGATTTAGCGCCTATAGAGCCTTGTGATTGGCTCAAGATCGGGTGAAGGCGGTGTCGTTCGTGCACTTTGCGGGAAATCGTATTTTTTTTCTGGAAGTACTAAGCACTTGGGTGCAGGACTTTGGCCTGGTAGGCACTTCTGGTCGAAGCTCTGGCATTTGTGGTTGGTACTTGGGACCTGTCCTGAGACTGACCTCATTTGCGAGTAGTTTAGACTGGGGAACCTGAGGTGAAGTTCATACTGTACCCACAGAGTGACTACTAATGTTTTGACTGCTTGTTTGCTGAGGGCACAATTATTCGATGTTTGTTTACCAGACTTGATGTTTGGTATAAAAAAAATGGCTCTGAGCACTATGGGACTTAACTGCTGAGGTCATCAGTCCCTAGAACTTAGAACTACTTAAACCTAACTAACCTAAGGACAGCACGCACATCCGTGCCAGAGGCAGGATTCGAACCTACGACCGTAGCGGTCGCGCGGTTCCAGACTGTAGCGCCTCGAACCGCTCAGCCACTCCGGCCGGCTGTTTGATATCCTTGTGTGCTCTGTCGTATAAGGGAGCCAAATTGGTCCTTGCTATGTCCAGCGAATGGGTGTATCACACACTGAAATCTACGATGATTTCAGGGCTCCGGTAGAGGGTAAATTGCAATCCATCTGCATGATAGCTGGACCGTGAGATTTTTGCATTTCTTTCGTGGCCGCGATCGATTCACAGGTGCCACCTCCACGCCTCACCTCCTCCGCCACACACATCTCGCCAGCTGCAACAAGTCACGTCACTACGTCACTGCACGAAGTTCACAGGGTAACATACTGTCACTGTGGCATTGCTAGGGCGTACACATCTCAATCGCCACTTGCTCTCTGGTGCACCTATGTAGAGAAGCTTCAGTAGATTTGATCAATCAAAGTCTGCTCAGCGTCAGATCAATTGATCCTGCGCTATCCACATTTTTAGAGCCAGTGTACTTGACTCACTGATCACGTACTTAAACTGTCTTTGCCACCCAGGATGCACTCAGTGTTGTAATAAAGGATCTGTCAGTTGTTTAGGGTATTCAGTCTATAACTTTTTAGTATAATTTATGTCTTGTTTTGGGAAAATAAATGTTGTTAGCACACTAAATTTTGCCAACATTCTCATTATTTTAAATAGTCCCACCAGAGTTACCTTTAAACCTGTTTACAGAATCCAAGAATTTACAAGACTCTTATAAATTGTTACCCCAAGAACCATATTTTCGATTGCACAGACAAGTTACTGAAGTTATTTCAATGTCTGTTTCTGTGTATGTGTGCGAATGGCTTTTTCTGTTATGAAACTGGGCAAACACCACCAACATTCGGCTTTAACAAATTTCAGTCTGCGTAAATTCGTGTCTGACTGAAACACAAACTTTATTTCCAGGTTAATTACATGTTGTGAAATCGAAATGTCTGTAAATTTATAAACATCAAAACTTCATGTTAAATGCTTTTATGTATATTTTTTTACTTATTCTAAAACGGAAATGTCAGTAAATTTATAAACATCACAACTTAACGTTAAATGCTTGCACCTTTTTTTTGTAATTCTGTTTCCTGTGTTAGCTTTGGCCTGATGTGCTTATTGAATTATGTACCAACATTATTGCTTTGGTAGAAAAATGGAAAGTTGAAAATAAACGCTAGTGATACAATCCTGCTTCTAAATGAATTCGCCGCTTAGAACTTGTCGCACTGGGCTACAAATATGTCTTCTTAAGTTTCCCACCCATACAGCTTTCGACATGTAGCTGTCTTACCCACCGGCTCGGAATAGCGCAGTGGTGGGGGAAGCCAGAGCGCTGAGACAAGCCCGCTGCGCTCCTAGAATACGAGCACTCTTCGGAAGCGCAAATCCTTGTCATACCTGTTTTGCACTGTAACTTTGGAGACACAAATGAACTGATTTAGAGGTCTTGATTTATTCTGCCAGTAGCTGGAAACCTTAACATGGCTAACATCCTCTCCTCTCAGTTTAGAGCTTTTGTCATCACAGTACCACTACTATTTTTCGTCAAACATGCCTCGAGGAGCTTTAGCAACTTGGACAAACATTCTTAAAGAATTTCAGAAATCATCAGATCGCATATGCTTTAACAATAAAGAGTGGATGAATTTCTTATTTCTATGAACCCATTTCCACACCCAAAGCTTTCTTTCACCTTTCTCTGGGTTTGTCTGTTCTAAGACGCCAAGGAAAATCTCAGTTTTTGCTCACTGTTATAGCAAGTGGTATGTGGAGCAACACAACTACGGCGAACCTACCAAACAAAATGCGGCGAGTGACAAGGAAAGGCCTCCGCTGTGTTCGCTGCTTGTCTTTCATCTGGCAGAGAGTTGGCCGGTTGGTCCGTTGCCCAATAAATCGCAATCACGGAAACTTAAAAGACAAAAGGTGAGCAATCACCCAACCTCATCGTAAATATTTACGGACGTACGCTACTTCTTCGCTTTGTATAGCAAAAGAGTAATCCGTGCTGTGAATAATGGCGTAGGTGAGAGGTAAACATAAACAGGGCATATGAATCACGTTTGTCAATTCATTGTGAGTGGAGTGTACTCGCTTGGTGAAGTTGACAACATAATGCCACAAAGACGACATTAAGACCTTGTTTTGCAGAGTAGAATTCTAGACCATTGGGAAACAAGACAGACACAAAGTCATAGTATCCTTGTATGTAACAGAAAGTGTCATTTAGAGGCTTTGGTGGCGGTTTCGAGACACAGGAGATGTTCTTTGTAGGCCAATACAGGGTCGACCGCGAATAATCACTCCACAGGAGGACCGATATCTGGCCGAAAATGCTGGATGAAGTCGGAGAACACCTGAAAGACAATTGACTACAGAGCTTGCAGCTGCCCCCCAAGAGTTGCTGTTTCCCGACAAACTGTGTATTGGAGGCTCGGAACAACAAGGTTGTTTACCAGACGTCCGGCCAAGTGCATCCCACTCACTCTAACACAGAGACCTGTGTATTGCAGACTCCGCAACATCAAAATCGGACCAAGAATGAATGGAGGAACGGACTCCTCACAGAGAAATCCTACTTTGGTTTGCAAAATGATTCTCGTCGCACATTACTCTGAAGAGAACTTGGTAGCCGACACAACCACAGGAACATCGTGGAAAGAGATTGGTTTGGTGGTAATGGCGTCATGCTGTGGAGAAACACCACTGTTGAGCGGTCATACGGAGCCCCACATCTTCGTTGGTTGTGGGAGGAGTACCGTAAACTCTAAGGGGTGCAGAGACGTACTGCTACCACATGTTCGGTTTTTCATAGGTGCAGGTAGTCTAGATTTCCTCTTCATGAACGATAACGCCCGTCCGCAATGAGCTGCTGTATTTGCTTTCTTGAAGGTGAAGATTCCGTCGCACCGACTGGCCAGAGATGTCCCCAGATCTGAATGCCTCGGATGTCTTAGGGACACTTTTGGACCATCGCACGGCTCTTGCTTTCATTTCAGGCACAGATTTATGCAAAAGGTGTTGTGATTAGGCTGTAGCTTGTTCAGTAATCCTTCTGACTTCATTTTACGGCAATATATCCTTTTCTCATGATTACGGTTTTGCTCACTGCTGTACAGGGTGTCCCAAAAAGAATGACCCGATTTTAAATAGGATTATTTATTAGTACGGAGGGCTTAACACCAACAAATTGCACACAAATTACTCAGAAAAGACAGGAGTTTATAAATATTCGTTATAAATGTTCAATAAGTCCTCCATTGGCTGCACGGACGACATCTAGCCGACAGCCAAATTCATCCCAAACTGAGCGTAAGGTGTCTTCTGTCACTAAAGCTGCTGAAACCGATATTCTGGTTTTCAGTTCATCAATGTCACAGGGTAAAGGAGAAACGTAAACACTGTGGTGTCACCACCAGACACCACACTTGATAGGTGGTAGCCTTTAAATCGACCGCGGTCCGTTAGTATACGTCGGACCCGCGTGTTGCCACTATCAGTGATTGCAGACCGAGCGCCACCAAACGGCGTGAGCTAAAATGCTTGCATTTCGGCCTCCACTAGTAACACGGTGTTGGCTCTTGTGCCAACACAACATTGGCGACGAGTAGTAAAAACGGTGTTCTTAACTATACTGCTATCTGTCGAGACTGTTCTGATTTAATTGCGTAATGGCTTCGCCACAATCTCCAGATGTACTGTCCGAATTTTATCGCTTACAGAATCAGCAGACGCAAGTATTACCGGATGCCCTTGGACAGCTCGTCCAGGGTCAACGTGCAATTCAAAACGATGCGGCAGCCGCCGCTCAACCCCTAACGCACCCACAACACGCAGTTGCACCAACCTTCAGACCTTTTGATGCTGCACTGGAAAGCTGGACAGAGTGGCCACACCAATTTGGATTCAAGGTAACGAGCGGGAGCCTTTTCTTTTGTCGTCCGTCGGTGTGCAAACCTACCGTGTGATAGTCAAATTATTTCCCCGACGTGACGTAGCAACTCTGTCCTACGACGAAATTTTGTCTGCATTAGATGCATATTTCAAACAATCAGCCAATGTAGTTGTGAAACGGTATACTTTCTTTCGTACAAAACGTACGGCAGGTCAGACTAATCGGGAGTGGGTTGCAACCTTGCAAGGCCTTACTTGGGATTGTGCTTCTGAGTGTCAATGTGGACTCCCATATTTAGATACTATGATACGTGATGCAATTGCACATAACGTTTCTGATGTTCGTATAAGGGAACAGATTTTGAAACCAGTCAGTCCCTCCCTTCAACAAGTGATGGACATATTGGATCGGCAGGACACACCTGACTTTGCTCAGGAATCATTTGAAACTTCGCCAGCCGTGTGTCAGGTTAAGCGGCCCGCCGGGCGAGCTGCACGTAGTAGTAAACAGCCATCGCGCCCGGCGGCGCAGCTGCCGCTGGGCTCTCAGCCACGTGTGCCATGCCGGCAAGCACATGCAGTGCTTAAATCATGCCCGCGGTGCGCTACTAGAACATTCGCGTGAGAATTGCCCGTCACGCCAACCTATTTGCTTTTACTGTAATAAAAAAGGACATGTTCAGAGTGTTTCCCAGAAAAAGCTGAGATCGGAAACTCAATACCATTCTAGGCCCTTTGCTTTGAGCCGGAATCGGAATCGAACCAAGGATACTCAGGCTCGCGAAACTTCGCTCATGGAAATTCATGTCGCTCATTCCACTCCGCCCAGTGCCACTCTCTCTAACAGTGACTCTGTTCGTCCCACAGATAGTGTGCAACTCCCGTCAAGTTGCAAGTGATTTTGTACCAGTGTCAGTTCACGTTGCACGAGACAGTCGCTCTTGTCGTCAGCAAGACAATAAACTTTTTGTAGACTTGGACATTAACAGCAAAGTAATACCATTCCAGCTCGATACCGGAGCTGCAGTTTCACTGATCAATCAGGACATTTACAAACTGCTGGGCACACCTCCGTTGCGTGACGCAAATGTTAAGTTAACTAGCTATTCAGGTCAAGAGATCCCTGCGTTACGACAGTGCAGCCTTCCTGCAACATACAAAGGACAAACAAAACTTGTGTCATTTTACGTCCTTAGTTCTTCTTCTGCAGTGAACTTTTTGGTTTCGATTTATTTCAGTTATTTAACTTGTCTATAGTAAATCAGGTCCTATCAGTGAACCAGACTGTGCCTTCAGACAATGTTTCTCGTCTATGTGAAGATTTTGCAGAAATTATTGCACCGGGCCTCGGTTGCGCTAAGAACTATAAAGCACATTTGGAACTGAAAGTAAACGCGCAACCGAAATTTTTCAGAGCGCGCAATGTTCCCCACGCACTGCGTGATGAGGTCGCAAGATCTTTTTGACAAACTGTGCCCGGGCAAATAGTTTCCGAAGTTGGACCTAGCACAAGCGTACTTGCAAATACCGGTGGACGAAGAATCCCAGCGCGTTTTTGTGGTTAACACGCATCTTGGTTTGTATCAATTCAAACGACTGCCATTCGGGTGTGCATCCGCCCCTGAATTGTTTCAACGATATCTTCAAACAGTTTGTGCGTCGGTCCCTACTGTAGCAAACTATCTGGACAATATTCTGATCTCTCGCCTAGAACTTAGAACTAATTAAACCTAACTAACCTAAGGACATTACACACATCCATGGCCGAGGAAGGATTCGAACCTGCGACCGTAGCGGTCACGCGGTTCCAGACTGAAGCGCCTAGAACCGCACGGCCATACCGACCGGCTGAAGAACATTTAGCCAATCTCAGAACATTATTTCAGGTCTTGCGACAAAATGGTCTTCGCTTGCGGAAGGACAAATGTGTGTTTTTTGCTCGTGACTTGCCATACCTGGGACATGTACTCAATGCCCAAGGCATACATCCCCGTCCCACGCCCCTCCGTGCCATACAAGACTTGCCTTCGCCGCAGAATTTGAAGCAGCTACAGGGTGTGCTGGGAAAAATCTACTATTATCACCGATATGTTCCACACGCCTCTTCCATTTCAGCTCCGCTTCATCGCTTACGCCGTAAAGGTGTTCCGTTCGTTTGGACGACCGACTGCGAACGCGCCTTTCGCCGGTTGAAATCGGCGTTGCTTTCCAATACTTGCCTTACGCCATTCGATCCCCAGAAGCCCCTTTTGTTGTTGGTGGGCGCATCGGATTTCGGGATCGGTGCTGTGCTCGCGCACAAAGATGGCTCGCATGATCGCCCTATTGCCTTTGTGTCCAAATTGCTCTCGTCTGCGCAGAGTAATTATTCACAGATCGAGAAAGAAGCATAGGTTCTCGGGTTTGGTGTTACAAAGTTTCATGACTTCTTGTATGGTCGTCACTTTACCATAATCACAGACCACAAACCTTTGACATCGCTTTTTCATCCGAAAAAGCCTGTACCTCCACGTACAGCGCAGAAATTCATTCGCTGGTCTATTTTCCTCTCGCAGTACCGCTACGATATCTTGTATCGGTCCACTGCTAAGCACGGAAACGCCGATGCGTTGTCCCGTTTGCCTGTTACTGAGGATGGGGAATTCGATTCCTCCGAACTTGCTTGCATGTTCATTGATTCGAAAACCGATGACGTGGTCGAATCGTTTCCGATTGATTTTCGTCGTGTAGTTACAGCCACAACTGCCGACCCTGTCCTTGCTACCGTTCTGCGTTTTGTTGCTACGCAATGGCCCTTGTCAAAATCGCGCCGCCGATCGCTCCCCGTGACCAGTTGTCCTCCGACATGGAACTCTCGCCCGCTCCGGACCATATGTCGTCTTCGCCCGTCGGGTGCCCCGGCCCGATGGAGACCGACCCTTCGGCCCCTCCTGTCTCTCTACGGGCGCATACACCGCATGTTGGCGTGCTCCTTGGAGTAGGTTTTCAGGAGTTCCCTAGCTCCCCGCGGTCCGAATGTCAAGGTGCGGGTGGCACCGCCTCGCCTGTTGTTAGGCTCCCCACCTCGTCGCATACGTCAACATGGGGTCCTCCCCACGGCGGGCGGAGGCCTTATACCATAACCGTCCGCCGATTTGCGGGAGAGGAATGTGGTGTCACCGCCAGACACCACACTTGATAGGTGGTAGCCTTTAAATCGGCCGCGGTCCGTTAGTATACGTCGGACCCGCGTGTAGCCACTATCAGTGATTGCAGACCGACGCCGCCACACGGCAGGTCTAGTCTAGAGAGACTCCCTAGCACTCGCCCCAGTTGTACAGCTGACTTTGCTTGCGATGGTTCACTGTCTACATACGCTCTCATTTGCAGAGACGACAGTTTAGCACAGCCTTCAGCTACGTCATTTGCTACGACCCAGGAAGGCGCCATATTCAGTTACTATGAATGTATTCTGAACAGATAATATTGTGAATCATGTACCGTTAAGAGCGACGTTCATCATTAATGGATTAAAGTTTAGTATCAAACTAAATTACGTCCGCTTTCTGAATTTTAATTTTTTGTCATGTTCCAGACCTCACGTCAGTATAGTTCTTCCCTCCTCACGCCAGTCTGCGTGAGCTAAAACGCGTGGACTTCGGCCTCCACTAGTAACACGGTGTTGGCTCTTCTGCCAACACAACAAACACATTGTTTAACATATCCCCACAGGAAGAAAGCACATGGTATTAAGTCAGGGGACCTAGGAGGCCAAGAGTGTGAAGCCTGGTCTCGCGGTGCTGTACGCCCTATCCAACACTGAGGCACGTTGGCACTGAGGAAACTGCGCACGTTGTTGTGCCAGTGCGTTGATGATCCGTATTGCTGTCAGATGAAATTGTCAGTCACGACGAGTGGACCTGCGGGGGCTCCGCTCAAATGCTCTTCGGATTTGTTCCACTGTTTGTTCAGGAACGCGTGGCCGGCCAGGATTTTTGCCTTTACAAAGGCACCCTGTTTCTTCAAACTGTTTGTACCACCGTCGAATGTTCTTTGGTGATGGTGGTTTAGCACGAAATCGAATATGAAACGTCCAATGAACTGCGATCACTGATTGAGTACGACTAAATTCAAGAACACAGTACACCTTCTGTTGCGCGGACTCCATATTGAGCGAGACTGGCTGCACGCTCCAGGTCAGCGCTCTTAGCGACATCTAGCGGATTATTTCTGGAACTCAAGATCATACCGATTACATCTAGCGCTGTTTCAGTTACTTAGTGACATTTGTCTCAATATTATTACAAGTTAAAGTCGGGTCATTCTTTTTGGGACACCCTTTATTTTCATTTCATGAAAGTGATAAATTAAATGTATTCGATACTGAGCCACGTATGCCACAAACTTCCCCATACTGAAGTTATTAAACTTTTATCAAACAAAATACATGTCGAAAAATTGTGTACAATCTCATCAAGCTTCCTGTCTATCAGTCAAGAAAATACTGTTGCTTTCCGACCAATTTGTCTTATATTTTGGTTTGTTTAGTCTATTTACATCGTATAAATACGCCATGCGCCGCCAAAACTTTTGTACTGACTTACGCAAATCTGCAATCTTTGGTCGCGTCTGCAGCCGCTTTTTCTGAAATGGAACTTTAACTCAAAAACAATTTACCTCGGCAAATACAAAAACAATGGAAACCAATGGACGTACTTAAAACTTTCGTTCATTTTCAAGGAGCAGGCAATGAACTTCGATACTTTTAATAAGCAAAGTTCTTATATTTCGTAAAATTCCTTTGAAACAAATTATCAGTGACAACACATGACACAGGACATTTCTGCTTCTACAGAACAATATAAAAATCTTGCCTTGTCGTAGTTGAGTCGTCGATAAGTTGGTGGCCAACGATCCTACACAGCTTATTCACGTCTCTGACAAAATATAAGGGCGATCCGAAAGTTTCCTTTTGCTACGGGGTATATGTAACGTAGCATGAATCCGATCCGGGTATACAAGCACCGTCTTGTAGGCAAGGTATTAGTATGACATTCGTGTCTTTCCGAAGAGCGTGCCGTAAAATGCGGATATGTCAACTACACTCATGCTTATAAATTAAGGATAATGCTGATACATGGTGAAACAACGCTGTGGTGGGCGGTTTGCGGGTTTAAATCACCTCGGAGCATGACCATGCGGTGCATTTGACTTGCGGTCGTCGCACGGTGGCGCTGGCAGCAGCCCACATACGCAGAGGTGTGTTGGTGCATATCAGGGTACGGTCCCGCCAGTAAATGTGCAGTCGTTTTCAGACGTGCTAATGGTGACTGTGTGTTGAAAACGGCTGAAAGAACATATATTGATGACACTACGAGGGGTAGAACTCTAGGGCGACTGAAGGCTGGTCAAACACAGTAGGTCTTGGCACGGGCCCTCCGTGAGCCACAAAGTGTGATCTCAAGATTATGGCAACGATTCCAGCACACAGGAAACGTGTTCAGGTGCTACAGTACGCGACGTCCACAGTGTACAATACCACAAGAAGATCGATATCTCACCATTAGTGCCCGCAGACGGACACGGAGTACTGCGGGTAGCCTTGCTCGGGACCTTACCGCAGCCACTGGAACAGTTGTCTCCAGACACACAGTCTACAGACGACTGAACAGACATGGTTTATTCGCCTGAAGACCTTTAAGGTGCATTCCACTGACCCGTGGTCACAGGAGAGCCCGTAAAGCCTGGTGTCAAGAACACAGTGCATGGTCATTGGAACAGTGGTCCCAGGTTATGTTCACGGACGAGTTCAGGTATAGTCTGAACAGTGATTGTCGCTGGGTTTTCATCTGGCGTGAACTAGGAACCAGATACCAACCCCTTAATATCCTTGAAAGGACCCTGTATGGCGGTCGTGGTTTGATGGTGTGGGGTGGGATTAAGATTGGTGGACGTACACCCCTGCATGTCTTTGACAGAGGAAGTGTAACAGGTCAGGTGTATCGGGATGTCATTTTGCACCAGTATGTCCTCCTTTTCAGGGGTGCAGTGGGTCCCACCTTTCTCCTGATGGATGATTCCGCGCGGCCCCACCAAGCTGCCATCGTGGAGGAGTGCCTTGAAACAGAAGATATAAGGTGAGTGGAGTGGCCTGCCTGTTCTCCAGGCCTAAACCCCATCGAGCACGTCTGGGATGCTCTCGTTCGTCGTATCGCTGCACGTCTTCAAACCCCTACGACACTTCAGGAGCTCTGACAGGCACTGGTGCAATAATGGGAGGCTATACCCCAGCAGCTGCTAGACCACCTGATCCAGAGTATGCCAACCCGTTGTGCGGCCTGTGTGCGTGTGCATGGTGATCATATCCCATATTGAAGTCGGGGTACATGCGCAGGAAACAGTGGCGTTTTGTAGCACATGTGTTTTGGGACGGTTTTCTCAACTTATCACCAATACCGTGGACTTACAGATCTGTGTCGTGTGTGTTCCCTATGTGTCTATGCTATTAGCGTCAGTTTTGTGTAGTGCCACGTTGTTTGGCACCACATTCTGCAATTATCAAATGGCTCTGAGCACTATGGGACTTAACTGCAGTGGTCATCAGTCCCCTAGAACTTAGAACTACTTAAACCTAACTAACCTAAGGACATCACACACATCCATGCCCAAGGCAGGATTCGAACCTGCGACCGTAGCGGTCACGCGGCTCCAGACTGTAGCGCCTAGAACCGCACGGCCACTCCGGCCAGCTGCAATTATCCTTCATCTATGAGTATGAGCGTATTTCCACGTTATTACCAAATACATTCGAGCAGAACAAACGCGTTGTTATTCCTTTCTTGGTTGTCGAAGGACAAACACTGGTAGACGTCCATCGGAGACTGAAGAAGGTAAGTGGCACAGAATATCTAACAAAGACCATCGTCGTGGAAAACTGCGACAACGACTACTGTTGCTTCGCGATAACTCACAACCTCCTGTTGCAAATGCCATCACGCAGGAGTTACGCCAACTCTAATAGGAGACACTCCCCATGCGATTATCACGCGTTCATGCCTTCGGTGCCTTAAAAAGTCATTGAATGATCGACGATTAATCATAGTTGAGAATATGCAACAAGCAGTTACGGACTTTTCATGCAGCAGGGCACGCTGTTTTAGCAAAGGGAAGGTTTCCATCCTGGTTAGTCGTTGGGATGATTGTCTCAATGCTCACGGTAATTTTGCCTGGCGTTTCTGGACTGTACGGCCTTCGAACGGTAACTTTTTGAACATCCCTTATACTCAAACGTCGAGCAACTAGATGCTTTCCTCAGTCATTTTTTCAACAGCTACCATTTCTTAAGAAATTTCACTGTCATCAGTTTGGAAATACTTGCAACGACGACTATAAATTTCAAGGACGACATAATAGTCGGCACATAAACGCCACACCAGCATAGAAACGTTTCTACGCACAGTTCACTATAATATTACTTTTTACGTCGTCAGCCACTGACTGCGCTTCTGCAAACTTCAAAGCCTCGCCATCTTCTTCCGATCCCTACTGTTGTTCACTCCACCACCGAGCGCCAAAGCCAATCGTTCAACCAAAATCCTTGACTCTTAGTGACAAAGTATTTATATTTGAATTACTCATTATTTAAACCCTTGGAGTAGTGAGATCATCTGCAATTGTAAAAAAAAGTTTTCATCTCATTCTCATTTCAAAGTTTTACATATATGCAATTGTTCATTATTACAAGTTATCAATTTTCATTATTACGAAGTTATAAAGACATTTCAAATACACACATATCGATATTAATCGATCTACAGCTTGTAAGTAGGCTGTTTAGGTTTTTATATTGGTAACGCCACGTAGCGCTCTATATGATAATCACTGACTGTGCTGTGTGAAGTCTGTGGCTGGTTTCCATCGTTGGAATATTTGCTATTGTAGTGTTGGGCAGTTGGAAGCGAACAGCGCGTAGCGTTGCGTGCGCAGTTGGAGGTGAGCCGCCAGCAGTGGTGGATGTGGGGAGAGAGATGGCGGAGTTTTGAGAGCGAATGATCTGGACGTGTGTCCATCAGAGACAGTAAATTTGTAAGACCGGATGTCATGAACTGATATATATATATTATGACTTTTGAACACTATTAAGGTAAATACATTGTTCTTTATCAAAATCTTTCATTTGCTAACTATGCCTATCAGCAGTTAGTGCATTCAGTAGTTAGAGTCTTTTATTTAGCTGGCAGTATTGGCGCTCGCTGTATTGCAGTAGTGCGAGTAACGAAGATTTTTATGAGGTAAGTGATTCATGAAAGGTATAGGTTATTGTTAGTCAGGACCATTATTTTGTAGGGATTACTAAAAGTCAGACTGCGTTGTGCTAAAAATATTGTGTGTCAGTTTATTGATGATCTGAATACGTAAAGAGAGAAATGTCTGTCCACGTTCAGTTTTGCTCAGGTGTTTGAAAATCAAATAACGTAAGTGATTTATCAGCACAGTAATTCATTAATTTTTCCAAGGGGATGTTTCATTTGTTGTATTAATTGCAATAATAATGTATTAGTATCTGTAATCTGTTCCTCTATGCTTTTTGGCAGTGCATTTGCATCGGCAACATTCACATTTTGACAAGCAGAAAATGTGTCTTGACTTATTTGAGAAAATGGTGAGGACCCAAAACCTGAATCTACAGTATTTGCAATATTGTGTCCAGTCGTTTCGGATTCCTGAGGCGAGCTGTTGCCGACGGATCGATCGATAACGCTTCCCTGTTCACTAATTGTTTCATGGTCTATACCATTATTTGCCGCCCGCTCCATTTCCCTATGCACAATTACCAAATTACTAGGTTGAATGTCTGTTAATTCATTACACGGTGGTGTTGATGAGCTACAACCGTTGTCACTATCATTTCTCAATTTACTTTGGAGCCTAGTGTTACGTTTTACACACACCAAAATTCTCACGTATTTCACACGATAACAAGAAAAGCACAATTTGAAGACCAAAAATAATAAAACACATTAACATAGCACTGAAATAATATCTAGTTAATCGCAAGTGCAGCTGCGAAATACTTGGTGCAAATCTACATGCATGCCACAACTGTTTTACTGCACAACAATGAAACACAACAACTACAAAGGAAATTCTCTCTACAATTACGCTATCGCAATAAACTATAACTACACTAATTACACAAACTACAAGAAAAAATCAGAAGATTCCATTGAGGTATTCTCGGCTAAGGGTCGACATATGAAACATCTCCTTAGAAAAATTAATGAATTACTGTGCTGATAAACCCCTTACGTTACTTGATTTTCAAACAGCTGAGCAAAACTGAACGTGCACAGACATTTCTCTCTTTACTTATTCAGATCATCAATAAACTGACACACAATATTTTTAGCACAACGCAATCTGACTTTCAATAATCCCTACAAAATAATGGCCTTGACTTACAATAACCTACACCTTTCATGAATCACTTACCTCACAAAAATCTTCGTTACTCGAACTACTGCAATACAGCGAGCGCCAATACTGC
This sequence comes from Schistocerca americana, assembly GCF_021461395.2. NCBI lineage: Eukaryota > Metazoa > Arthropoda > Insecta > Orthoptera > Acrididae > Schistocerca > Schistocerca americana. Next base: position 351,893,383 of record NC_060125.1, on the reverse strand, counting down.
CAGATAAATAGAAGATTCTAACTACTGAAGGCCCTAACTACTGATAGGCATAATTAGGAAATGAAAGATTTTAATAGAGAACAAACAATGTATTTACCTTAATACTGTTCAAAAATCATTATATATATATATATATATATATATATATATATATATATATATATATATATATATATATATATATATATATATATATCCGTTCATGACATCCAGTCTTACAAATTTACTGTCTCTGATGGACACACGTCCAGATCATCGGCTCTCAAAACTCCGCCATCTCTCTCCCCTCATCCACCACTGCTGGCGGCTCACCTCCAACTGCGCAACGCTACGCGCTGTTCACATCCAACTGCTCAACACTACAACAGCAAATATTTCAACAATGGAAACCAGCCACAGACTTCACACAGCACAGTCAGTGATTTTCATATAGAGTGCTACTTGGCGTTACCAACATAAAAACCTAAACAGCCTACTTACATAGCACTGAAAATTATTTTAGAAAATTTAGAATTTAATGCGTTTATTTTGCGAGGGTTGGAAATTTAATAGTGGAAACTACTTATTTACAGCTCGTACAAAATAGATACATGTTTCAAAGTTTTACTGACCTTCAAAGTACTCACCAACATTGTGTATAACCCGTTTCCAGCTATGTGGAAGGCGTAGGATACTCTTTAACAGTGCTAGTTGTGTTGACAGTTTGGGCGGCGCGGTGTATTGCCCGACGAATTTGTAGCAGTTCTGAAGCGAATGCCGTGAGCTGTTCCTTTCTGTTTAGAAATCGAGTTGAACTCACTAGGGCTTAAGTTAGCCGAGTGCAGTAGGTAGTATAGCAGTTAGCAGACCCATCAGTCAAACAAATCAGTAACAGCTTGCACTGTACGTGCTTGAGCATTGTCCTGCCAAATGATGGTCAGGTCCTAACTAATCTAAGGACATCACACACATCCATTCCCGAGGCAGGATTCGAACCTAAGACCGTTGCTGTCGCTCGGTTCCAGACTGTAGCGCCTAGAACCGCACGGCCACTCCGTCCGGCTAGTCAGCACGGATTCAGAAAATATCGATCTTGTGAAATACAACTAGCTCTTTATACTCATGAAGTAATAAGTGCCATCGACGGGGATGTCAAATTGATTCCATATTTTTAGATTTTCCAGAAAGCTTTCGACACCGTTCCTCACAAGTGTCTGCGTGCCTATGGAGTATCGCTTCAGTTGTGCGACTGGATTCGTGATTCCCTGTCAGAAAGGTCACAGTTCGTAGTAATAGACGGAAAGTCATCTAGTAAAACAGAAGTAACATCTGGCGTTTCCCAAGGAAGTGTTATAGGCCCTCTATTGTTCCTGATCTATATTAACGACACAGGAGACAATCTGAGTAGCCGTCTTATTTTGTTTGCAGATGATGCTGTCATTTTCCGTCTGGCAAAGTCATCAGATGATCAGAACGACTTGCAAAATGATTTAGATAAGATATCTGTATGGTGTGAAAAGTGGCAATTGACCCTGAATAAAGGAAAGGGCGAAGTTATTCACATGAGTACTAAAAGAAATCAGCTAAATTTCGATTACGCGATAAGTCACACAAATCTGTGGGCTGTAAATTCAACTAAATACTTAGGGATTACAATTACAAATAACCTAAATTGGAACGATCACATAGATAATATTGTGGGTAGAGCAAACCAAAGACTGCGGTTCATTAGTAGAACACTTAGAAGTGCAACATGTCTACCAAAGAGACTGCTTACACTACACTTGTCCCCCCTATTCTGAAGTACTGCTGTGCGGTGTGGGATCCGCATGAGGTGGGACTGACGGATGACATCGAAAAAGTACAAAGAAGGGCAGCTCGTTTTGTATTATCGCAAAATAGCGGAGATAGTGTCACAGACATGATACGTGAATTGGAGTGGCAATCATTGAAACAAAGGCGTTTTTCGTTGGGACGGGATCTTCTCATGAAATTTCAATCACCAGTTTTCTCCTCCGATAGCGAAAATATTCTGTTGGCTCCCACCTACATTTGGAGAAATGATCATCACGATAAAATAAGAGAAATCAGGGCTCGCACGGAAAAATTTAAGTGCTCGTTTTTCCCGCGTGCCGTTCGAGAGCGAAACGGTAGAGAGACAGCATGAAGGGGGTTCATTGAATCCTCTGCCAGGGACTTTATTGTGAATAGCAGAGTAATCACGTAGATGTGGATGTAGAAGGAAGTTCGCTTCAGAATTGCTACAAATTCGTCGGGTAATAGACCGCGCCGCTTGAACTGTCAACACAACTGGCACTGCTAAGAGTATCCTACGACTTCCACATCGCTGGCAACGGGTTATGCACAATGCTGATGACTACTTTGAAGGTCAGTAAAACTTTGAAACACGTGTCTGTTTTGTACGAGCTGTAAATAAATAGTTGCCACTATTAAAGAACCAACACTCGTATTTGTTCCGCTATAATACATTTCAGTTTGTGACACGACGTGACTGAGTGTACTGCTGTACATGTTAACAGTTGCAGAATCGGTTTCATTGCACTCTGCCACTACGGTTTTGATCTTACAGCTCGAAAAGCTGAAACTAATTTTCAACAGAGTTGCCGAGTTGTTGTTAATAGGCTCTGACACTAGAGGAAGGTGGTACTACCTGCCTCTCGTAGTTACAGATTACTTAGACGATAAGTTGCGGATCCGCCAGCGTAAGCCATTAATATGACAAAGGTCAAGTGTCTTGATGAGAACAAAGAAGCATTACACAAACGCCCGACTTTCAAGTAACTTGACAAAACCGAATATGCACACATATAAAACATGTAGGCGGTTCTTAACGATTAGTTAAATGCAGAAATTTAGACCGGCTTTTATTTTACTTATATTCGCTGCCATTTGTATTTGATCTGCCACCTACCGACCAAAACGTGTCGTATCTTCGCAGTTGTAATTTGGACATGTACCTAAAATGAGGCTCATTGGGTTTGTTAGTCTTATAAGAGTGATGCAGCATTATATACTTGTGAAATTGAAGCTAATTTATGTATTAAGCACATAGGAAAAGAGGAAGATAGAAAAGAATTAAGATTTTTAGACTGCCGCGTGGTCTTGGCGCCTTGCCACGGTGATCGCGGCTCCCGCGTCGGTGGTTCGAGTCCTCCCTCTGGCATGGGTGTGTGTGTTGTCCTTAGCGTAAGTTAGTTTAAGTTAGATTAAGTAGTGTGCAAGCCTAGCGACCGATGATCTCAGCCGTTTGGTCCCATAAGACCGTACCACCACCACCACTGCCACCAGCGAGCTGTCGAAGAGGGAAAACCACAAAAAAACACTGAGCTTCTCTCTCCCGGCCAACCACGGTCCGATCTACTAGTATTTGCCACCCGAGGGCATAGACTTCAGCAAGAGGTTGAACCTCTCGCGTCCCAGATGGCGTGGTTCCTCATTTAATTGTATTTTTCTTCTACTCTACAGAGCAGAGTGTGGTATCCTCTGACACTATGATGACAGTCACCAGTAAAGTTTAACAATAAAGCAAACTAGGGTCCCTATCCTACTGCCGTATGTGTATGTAAGTGTATTTTGTATCCTGTATAATAGAGTGGTCAGTATAATTTCATGCCTAGAACACAGGATTTCCACCTATCCTATGCCAGTATTTATACAGGGTGTTACAAAAAGGTACGGCCAAACTTTCAGGAAACGTTCCTCACACACAAAGAAAGAAAATATGTTATGTGGACATGTGTCCGGAAACGCTTACTTTCCATGTTAGAGCTCATTTTATTACTTCTCTTCAAATCACATTAATCATGGAATGGAAACACACAGCAACAGAACCCACCAGCGTGACTTCAAACACTTTGTTACAGGAAATGTTCAAAATGTCCTCCGTTAGCGAGGATACATGCATCCACCTTCCGTCGCATGGAATCCCTGATGCGCTGATGCAGCCCTGGAGAATGGCGTATTGTATCACAGCCGTCCACAATACGAGCACGAAGAGTCTCTACATTTGGTACCGGGGTTGCATAGACAAGGGCTTTCAAATGGCCCCATAAATGAAAGTCAAGAGGGTTGAGGTCAGGAGAGCGTGGAGGCCATGGAATTGGTCCGCCTCTACCAGTCCATCGGTCACAAAATCTGTTGTTGAGAAGCGTACGAACACTTCGACTGAATTGTGCAGGAGCTCCATCGTGCATGAACCACATGTTGTCTGTACTTGTAAAGGCACATGTTCTAGCAGCACAGGTAGGGTATCCCGTATGAAATCGTGATAACGTGCTCCATTAAGCGTGGGTGGAAGAACTTGGGGCCCAATCAAGACATCACCAACAATGCCTGCCCAAATGTTCACAGAAAATCTCTGTTGATGACGTGATTGCACAATTGCATGCGGATTCTCGTCAACCCATACATGTTGATTGTGAAAATTTGCAATTTGATCACGTTGAAATGAAGCCTCATCCGTAAAGAGAACATTTGCACTGAAATGAGAACTGACACATTGTTCGATGAACCATTCGCAGAAGTGTACCCGTGGAGGCCAATCAGCTGCTGATAGTGCCTGCACACGCTGTACATGGTACGGAAACAACTGGTTCTCCCGTAGCACTCTCCATACAGTGACGTGGTCAACGTTACCTTGTACAGCAGCAACTTCTCTGACGCTGACATTAGGGTTATCGTCAACTGCACGAAGAATTGCCTCGTCCATTGCAGGTGTTCTCGTCGTTCTAGATCTTCCCCAGTCGCGAGTCATAGGCTGGAATGTTCCGTGCTCCCTAAGACGCCGATCAATTGCTTCGAACGTCTTCCTGTCGGGACACCTTCGTTCTGGAAATCTGTCTCGATACAAACGTATCGCGCCACGGCTATTGCCCCGTGCTAATCCATACATCAAATGGGCACCTGCCAACTCCGCATTTGTAAACATTGCACTGACTGCAAAACCACGTTCGTGATGAACACTAACCTGTTGATGCTGCGTACTGATGTTCTTGATGCTAGTACTGTAGAGCAATGAGTCGCATGTCAACACAAGCACCGAAGTCAACATTGCCTTCCTTCAATTGGGCCAACTGGCGGTGAATCGAGGAAGTACAGTACATACTGACGAAACTAAAATGATCTCTAACGTGGAAATTAAGCGTTTCCGGGCACATGTCCACATAACATCTTTTCTTTATTTGTGTGTGAGGAATGTTTCCTGAAAGTTTGACCGTACCTTTTTGTAAGACCCTGTATATATACCCTACTCCAAAACCGTTAGCTTTCACCGCTGTCGTCTGAGTCTGACCTGCTACCCCTACTACTGTTGTCTGTCTCTCTTGTATTGTCTGTGGGGCCATTCGGCACTGGAGTTCATTGCCGCATCTGTTCTCGTCGCTGCAGGTTTCTTTGTTACAAATAATCTTAGTGTTTGTAGCGAGGAAGAAATCACGTCTAAGGTTCAAGAACCATTCTACCAACATTTTGTTTTAGCCTGACGTTTTCCATTACCGTAGGGAACCACTCACTACAAAGCACAGCATCACTACAGAGTTACTTCCTTAAATTCATTTGATCAAACGAGCGTAATCGAAAGTAGGAGGGCATGCACACTTGCCACTCCTCCATTCTCAGTCATAAACCCTTAACAATAAACATGTGCCTGAGGAGCACACATGCGTTTTTATTCTGTTAGATTGACAATAATGTGTATGCTATTGACGGGAATGTCTCTGCAGCTTCTTACAATTTCTTTGTTAGTCTTTTAGAATGAATCGTGATGACGACGGTTACACGTCAAGTAATAGTGGTTTCATAAAATATTACGATGTGTGTAAACACTTATTTGCAGTATTGCAAGTTCTATTGCGTATCGACCGGACACGCATTTCGAAAAGTGATACTTCTATATCTAGTGAACAGAACTACATGCAGCTAATTGCCTTTGCATTTAGGCATTGTTTTAAGTTACACGGACTAAAGCTTTCTAATATATTGTACAGGTGGGAGAAATAGAGCAGGTATCATCTACTGTCAGCACTTGCCGTTGGATGGCCGTCCTCTAGTTATCTCTGGTCAACGACTGTGAGTCAGACGATGTGGGTCACCAGTAAGTTGGAAAGAGGTAGAGAGTGCCTGCTCCCTGTTAGGATACGGCAGGAGCATTTGTTTAGCTATGGGCAAAGAGGCTATATTTCGATTTCATATAAGACCAGCACACTGGTCACTTCAATTTTGAAAGATTTTCATTTAAGTCCAGAATTCGCTGTAGTTCTGCTAATTGTATTTCATCTCACCTTCCAAACGTGACTTATGAATGCCACCTCTTCAGCCTAAGAGAAACCAAACGGTCTGTGCGACCCAGGCAATAGAGCAACGCTGACCAAAGTCACCGTGTTCCAACCAGCTGGATGAGCCACTGAATAGGAAGCAGTAGACAGAGCGCAAGTTGAGCTGCTGTGAGATACAGTCATAAATCCACAGGCACAGTGATATGAAGAGATAAAAGCTTCCAATTGTCAAGCAACAGCGGTGTGACCATCGTAAGACGACCTAGATAGCAACGTTTTAGCATTATCAGCTGGTTGATAGCCAGCGAGATTGCTGAACAGTGGCCATAGCGTGGCTGGTCCGGAAGCAGGCAGTAGGAGCCATCTAGCAAGAGGCGTGCTTGGCCCTGTAACGTCTCCTGGCAAAACACACATTATATGTGGTACAAAAAGAGGAGAAAATAATTCAACTGGATGATTGTAATTTTATTTCTGCATGGACAATGATAGTGTGAACTTTATGTAATAAAGAGAAACTATTATGTGTCTTGTTTTATACTTGTATAGAATTATGTGTCATTTTTTTAAAGATAACATCTGTGTCGGCGAGTACTGGAACCGCCACAGACGGTTCTTATTAAATACCAAACAAAGATTTAAATGTATTCAACCGAGTATAAATAGTAGTGACCGAGCATTAATTTCTCTGTCGCCTTTTTGGAGTTACGTGAGTAGGAAGAGCCTGTGACGCTATATTGTATGCTTGTGTAGCATTATTTTGTCGAGATTCAGAGAAGGACACCATTAGGCATTGATTTGTAAAGGTGAGTGAGAATTTAATCTGTCTAAATGTTTTGAATAGAGTTACTTAGTGAAAACTTGCATTATGATTTGTAATAGCTTGCCTGGTATTTTATCCCATCCTTTTAAGATATTTTCAGCTAGTTGAATATTATTCGCGGTGCAGAGTCGCGCTACGAACGAACGAGCTGCTGCCGCGGCGCATTCAAACTGCATTAAATGATGCCAATCATACCGCAAAGAAACGGACAGGTAATAGTGAACCAAAGTTATTTCTTTCAGCTTTCGGGATTGCAGGGCAGAGCAGCAGATTTTATGATGTGTTTTACAGGTGGACGCGGGCTGCGGATGATGTTATATTGTTAACAGCGCAAAAAGATAATTTACCTTCATGACATAAAAGAAATATTGCTGTGCCTAATTCTGGTCTGGAAAACATTATAGTAAAAACATTTTTTCTCTGTTAATAGTCTCATGATCTTGTGTTAGTCGTAGTACTTATTGGTGTTTTAATGTTAACAAAAATCCACTGCGAAATTTTGGCATTGAACAAACATTGCGTACTGTAACATCAGTATTAATAACGAAATAATTTTCAGTAACCATTTCAATAACTGTAAAGTAAGAAAGATATTTTGAACTTTATAGCGAATTAGAGTAACGAGAGTTTTATATAAAGCCAGACCCAGAATAATAATGACATAATATATTTTGGTTTGTTGATAATTAATTATCCAAAGAAAGTCACAGCACAGCATCCCTAAAAAGTATTTCAGGGCTCTTTTCGTAGCAACATTTGTATCTGATCCATTTATCAATATATTTGTTGTTACGCGAGCAATATAAAGAGAGCGAAAGCCCGGTCACTTAGAAGTTGACATTAGGTTTTGTGTTTGATGGGAGTGATCATAAAGACATTTCCCATTTTCGATCGCTCCCATAAGCGATGGAGGCGATCGAATGGACAATAATGAGTACTGAAGATACACAAAATGCTTTAAGCCCATGCAACGAGAAAACTATCCACATCTTGTAAGTTGTAGGAGTGGGACAATGTCTTTGCAATTTTAACCATGTTTTTGAACACAATATTTAAAAATTTACAGACATTTATAATTATTATTGTTTATAAAAATTATATCAAAGGAACACAAAACACATTTTATGATATGTCGCATGAAAACTGATGGTGCCAGAAATATGACAACAAGCTGCTTTCACAATTAATCAAATTAGTATGTAGTTACAAATACAAGGGGCAACAAAAATGTTCCGTATGAGGGCACTACTACAGGTTATATGGAACGTAACGCCATTCCGATACTGGTATATGAGCGCCCACATGTAGCCAGGGATTTGTGTGCCATTCGTGTCTTTACGATGTGCGTGTGGTAAATGTGGAGTCGTGAACTATGGCTACATTATTACCAAATCTGTCGAAACAGGGGCAAAGTGCTACTCTTTTTTTCTTTCCTGTGACAAATAGCCGTTAGATATCCATCGGAGAGTGAAGCATGTGTATGAGACTGCTTGTCTACCGAAAACCAACGTCGTGAAATGCTGCGCCACGTTCTGTGCTGGTAGCAGTTCGACGTGAGACGCCGGCGATCTGGGAGGCTATCCTCATACATTACAGACAAATGAGACACTAGAACATCCACACTCTAGTCCTGATGTCTCCCCGTGCGATTATGGTGGTTTCGGTCCCTTAAAAAGGGCATTGAGCGGTCAACGATTCCTGTGGGACGAGGACGTGCAGCAGGCAGTTATAGACACGTTCATGTAGCAGGACACCGTGTTTTACCAGACGGGTATCTCCAAGTGGCACGTAGGCAGTTGCCTCAATTTTCAGGGAGATTTTGCTAGGTTCGCATACAGATTGTGGACTGTATAGCCTTAGAAACGGCAACTTTCTGATCTCCCCCTATACTTGGTTTAAATTTAAGAGTATAATGCCACAACTGCGAATACCTCCACAATGAACACACTGCGTCAGACCGGCACGAGTATCACAGTTCTTTATCCATCTGATTCCTGTGTTAACTAGGAGTATAGTTCAATGTTTGTAATGTATTCAAAATAAGTGTTTTACCTAGAATCACACTGCAGCGCCAGATACGACGAGGAAGACAGAAATGTGTTCACACATGCCAGGAATAATGTAACGACCTTTATTACGAAGTCTAAAACTGACTGTAAAAATAATTATGTGCTTTGGTATTTATATAGGTGAAATTTAATATTAAAATGATAAACGGGGGCCATTTTCTAAACACCTGCTTTGAGGTCATGTGACAGAGTCCTTAAATAAGTGTGCTCAAAAGGGGGTCTTTAGCCGGGTGCTCATCGATGTGGATAAATCACAGAGGTTCCTTTAGCCAAAGTTCCACTGGGTTTTAGACTGTGATAGTGGGACATAGAGTGTTTTGGTGATCGTGACTTGAACAGTTGGAAATATTTTGTTATTTTGAATTCGATGGACACTTAAGAACTTTCAGGTCATTTTCAGTTTCCAAGTAAAATGTACACTTAAGAACTTTCAGGTCATTTTCAGTTTCCAAGTAAAATGTACGGTTATTTAACTGTTTGTAAGCAGTTGTGACCTTTAGTCATTTTTGTTGCGTTGTGTGATTTCAGTTGTGAGACGAACTTGTTCGGTATTAGTCACGATAACTTTCGAGATAATGAGCTATGTATTTGTCTGTTAATTTTAATGAGGTTTCGCGCTGTCGAACTTTTAAAATTTGGCTACTGTATCCTTGTGAATCAATTTGTGAGTTCATTTTCTGATTCTGCCCTTGCTACTGTCTTCAAATGCTGTGCTTGCACTACGTAACTGTGTTTTTCTTTGGGTAATGGAAAAATGATTTATTAATTTGAGGCAAGGACATCGTAGAAATATATTTATGTGCTTATTTGAAATAACTTTCTGCGTAAAATTCCAAATAACGTAGTTTAAACAACATCATTATCCTACAGGATCCATTTCGTGTAGTTAAACTTCCGTTTAATGATTTTTTTTTTTTGTTCTTAATTCTTGTTTTATTTAGCTAAAATCTATCCTAGGAAAAGAGAATCAAAATTAATTTTGTGGTATGATTTGAGCTTAAAAACAACGGTGTGAGACCAGTCTGTAATGATGCTGGCGAACCAGGTTCTCCATTGCTCACAGCAATCTCTTCGTCCTGTCGCAACTCAGTTGTGATTCGTAAAGGCCAAGGCTCGGCCTGTTTAGTGTTGCACCAACGCTAAACAAGCCACCGACGTCCTCGTGCCAGATTGATTCCATTAGTCAGCATGTGGGTGAGAGCAAACGAAGAATGGAAATGTCAATCGTTCTAAGCGCAGTTCTTTCAGAAAAGCTATTTTCAGTGCTACTGTGTTCTCGGTGCTCCGTTGCATGTCCCTAGACTTATTACAAGCGCAAAATTCAGCAAAATACATATCGGACTTTCATTAGTAGATGATGCATATTCTTTGTCCCGAGCAGTTCTTCCTTCCGGAATTCCAACGGTCAAGCGACAGCGTCTCCTATATTAAGTAGGGGTTGCTTTATACAGGTAACACACAAGTTTGGTGAGTGGGTACAGCTTTTGAGCTGCGACAGAGATTTAAAATTACAGAGAGAAGAAGGGAAAATTAGTTCATTATTATACATGATTTATAAAAGACTGTAGGGTCAGATAAAGCTATGCATCCATTCCATGTAATTTCAAAGAATGTCAACGATTTCTTTCATTTTAAAGATACTGCTCAAATACTGTTTTCGATGCAGACATTTAAGATCTGCCAATGCAGTGTGGTTGAAGTGTCTCATAGCCACCCACCTTTAATAACTATTAAGAATTCTTACTCTGAAACAAAAGAAAGGAAAAACGTCAATGTATTCAACAGCGAAAATTTCATGGCTGAGTATGACATTCCTTACTTCATCTGAAGAACCAGCCTGGTTTACTAGTTTTATAGTGAAAGACCTGTTCACAATGCTGCATTTTCTACCTCGTCAGCACTGCGAGTTTTAAAGCAAACTTTGCAACATCTGATCCCAAGATGTGACTTGTGTAAGAAACTTAATTGAATATTAAAATATTTTATCTTGAATTTTACATTGTTGTTCTCTTGTAAAAAATTTAAAAGCTGTGAGAAACTGTTTTGTTGACTTGATTTCTAAATATTTCTGGTTTTGTAATGCCACAAATAAAGTGCATTTCCACAGTATATATATATATTTTTTTTTTTGTCATCAGTCTACTGACTGGTTTGATGCGGCCCGCCACGAATTCCTTTCCTGTGCTAACCTCTTCAGCTCAGAGTAGCACTTGCAACCTACGTCCTCAATTATTTGCTTGACGTATTCCAATCTCTGTCTTCCTGTACAGTTTTTGCCCTCTACAGCTGCATCTAGTACCATGGAAGTCATTCCCTCATGTCTTAGCAGATGTCCTATCATCCTGTCCCTTCTCCTTATCAGTGTTTTCCACATATACCTTTCCTCTCCGATTCTGCGTAGAACCTCCTCATTCCTTACCTTATCAGTCCACCTAATTTTCAACATTCGTCTGTAGCACCACATCTCAAATGCTTCGATTCTCTTCTGTTTCGGTTTTCCCACAGTCCATGTTTCACTACCATACAATGCTGTACTCCAGACGTACATCCTCAGAAATTTCTTCCTCAAATTAAGGCCGGTATTTGATATTAGTAGACTTCTATTGGCCAGAAATGCCTTTTTTGCTTTTGATGTCCTCCGTGCTCCGTCCGTCATTGGTTATTTTACTGCCTAGGTAGCAGAATTCCTTAACTTCATTGACTTCGTGACCATCAATCCTGATGTTAAGTTTCTCGCTGTTCTCATTTATACTACTTCTCATTACCTTCGTTTTTCTCCGATTTACTCTCAAACCATACTGTGTACTCATTAGACTGTTCATTCCGTTCAGCAGATCATGTAATTCTTCTTCACTTTCACTCAGGATAGCAATGTCATCAGCGAATCGTATCATTGATATCCTTTCACCTTGTATTTTAATTCCACTCCTGAACCTTTCTCTTATTTCCATCATTGCTTCCTCGATGTACAGATTGAAGAGTAGGGGCGAAAGGCTACAGCCTTGTCTTACACCCTTCTTAATACGAGCACTTCGTTCTTGATCGTCCACTCTTTTTATTCCCTCTTGGCTGTTGTACATATTGTATATGACCCGTCTCTCCCTATAGCTTACCCCTACTTTTTTCAGAATCTCGAACAGCTTGCACAATTTTATATTGTCGAACGCTTTTTCCAGGTCGACAAATCCTATGAAAGTGTCTTGATTTTTCTTTAGCCTTGCTTCCATTATTAGCCGTAACGTCAGAATTGCCTCTCTCGTCCCTTTACTTTTCCTAAAGCCAAACTGATCGTCACCTAGCGCATTCTCAATTTTCTTTTCCATTCTTCTGTATATTATTCTTGTAAGCAGCTTCGATGCATGAGCTGTTAAGCTGATTGTGCGATAATTCTCGCAGTTGTCACCTCTTGCCGTCTTCGGAATTGTGTGGATGATGCTTTTCCGAAAGTCAGATGGTATATCGCCAGACTCATATATTCTACACACCAACGTGAATAGTCGTTTTGTTGCCACTTCCCCCATGATTTTAGAAATTCTGATGGAATGTTATCTATCCCTTCTGCCTTATTTGACCGTAAGTCCTCCAAAGCTCTTTTAAATTCCGATTCTAATACTGGATCCCCTATCTCTTCTAAATCGACTCCTGTTTCTTCTTCTATCACATCAGACAAATCCGCACCCTCATAGAGTCTTTCAATGTATTCTTTCCACCTATCTGCTCTCTCCTCTGCATTTAACAGTGGAATTCCCGTTGCACTCTTAATGTTAAGACCGTTGCTTTTAATGTCACCAAAGGTTGTTTTCACTTTCCTGTATGCTGAGTCTGTCCTTCCGACAATCATATCTTTTTCGATGTCTTCACATTTTTCCTGCAGCCATTTAGTCTTAGCTTCTCTTCACTTCCTATTTATTTCATTCCTCAGCGACTTGTATTTCTGTATTCCTGATTTTCCCTGAACATGTTCGTACTTCCTCCTTTCATCAATCAACTGAAGTATTTCTTCTGTCACCCATGGTTTCTTCGCAGCTACCTTCTTTGTACCTATGTTTTCCTTCCTAACTTCTGTGATGGCCCTTTTTAGATATGTCCATTCCTCTTCAACTGTACTACCTACTGCGCTATTCCTTATTGCTGTATCTATAGCGTTAGAGAACTTCAAACGTATCTCGTCATTCCTTGAATCAAAGTCTGTCAATTACAAGCACCCAGTTTCTTAGTATAGCACTTACAAATTCTTAACAAATTATTTATTTCCTTATTTGCCTCACTACGTTTTCAGCGATAAGGTGAGCAGCATAATTTTACAGCATCAGATTGTCTTCTCATTTTTTGGATAGAAATAAGTTATATGCCAAAAGAGATACAGTGTTTTTATTTTCTTGACAAATGTGAAATTTTTCTCTTAGAACGTTTGACACTTTCACTCTTCAAATGATTAATACAGACTCCAGTGTACGTATTCAATTACTGAGTCGTGTCTGAACAAAGTCGAATTGGCTCTGATAAATTTGTATTTGTAAATTATATGTTACCATGCAAATCAACAAACATATTTTTTTTTACTCCCTTTCCGTCTTTTAACCGAATATGGATACTCAATTATTACATTTTGCGCCCAATATGGGGCCATTTAATTTAGTTTGAATCCATTACAAGAGTACTGTGCGTTTTGTGATGCAGGTGCACAACTGTTCATTCACCCCAGATCAACATCACGGGTATAAAGCGAACACTGAGTCCTTTGACACAGTGGGGGCTGCCATGATGAGTACATTTCCCTGATTTGTGATACCAGTTATGTTTTTACCTGGCCGTTTTGGCAGTATGGACCACATATTATTGGACTCTGTAAATGGACTGAGTGAATTCTCATTCACTCTGCATTATTCCCTCCTCCCTCTATGATTCATACACCCTACTCTCATTGATATAGACAAATTGCCCTTCACTACCCTTATGATAGAATCTAAGATGATGGAGTCCACAATTTCACACTCAATTTACTCTAGTTTTTGAACTACTTAGTGGCGTACTAGGCTAAAATCACACTGAAATCAACCAATTTTCTATGTAAATCAGAGGATTTTTGCGTCAGAACTGCTATCGTACCTTTGAAATGTACATAAAAGAACCGTATACAGTTTTAAGCTCAACACATGACAGAGAGTCAACCGTTTACGAAATTCCTGTCAGATTCCCGTTCAGTGGTTCTGATTTTTCCAGCAAATGTATAGTAACCTAACAGAGTTGATGTATTAGTCATCATACAAATGAGTTTCATGGTTTTGGCAGCTTCACTGAGCACGTGTCAGAGCTCACAATAATAACTTGGCAATTAATTAACACCATCCAACAATTCTTATATCCTTCTTTTAAAGTAAAATCGTCTGAGAAGTGCTGCGCTGGTCTACTGGGCACACGCTAATAATTAATTTATCGACACCTGACTTTTCCTCAGAACACAGATGAAGCTTGACAGAAAAGATTTAATGCATGAAAAGAATAGTCACTCCATCAATATACCATTTAAGAGTGGATTACGCTGGAGAGTAACTATCAAGGTATACAACACTATGCGCTATGTAATAGCTAGCAGAGTATTCATGTAGATTATATATTTAAATAGAAACTATAGTGACACATCTAAGTCCAGATTGGAGCACTGAAAACAGATAGATAAGTCAGTTTTAGGAATAAAATGAGCAAAATAGTTTAGAAATCGTGTCACTGACACTGTCTTTACCAAGACACAAAAGAAACAGAAAAAAGGTTTGTGAAATCACATATCGGGGAACTGTGGAAGAACTAAAGACTTGGAGAGTAGCTTGCAATGATATTATATTGTCACTTGTTTAGCAGTACTTAACGTCTATGTGTTTCACATCAGTCTTTGGTTCTAAGTAATGCTTATGGTAAACTGCCAAACTGTCATTGGGCACAGATCACAATGGCCTGACCGTACACTGTGTACTATCAACACACATCTTACTGATCAATGGAGTGAAAATGAACTCTTTGACAGAAATTGACGCTTGCTGGGTGTCAGTGTTTGAGGTGTGCACTTAACAGTATGCTGTTAATATTTGACTAATGTCATTAAAAGTGACATGTGTCATAAGTTTGCCGTCGAAGAAGACGTACACATTGATGGCACATATCCATCAAGGATCTGTATATCATGAATGATAAGGCAGAAGGTATAGATCATATTCCATCAGAATTTCTAAAATCATTGGGGGAAGTGGCAACAAAACGACTATTCACGTTGGTGTGTAGAATATATGAGTCTGGCGATATACCATCTGACTTTCGGAAAAGCATCATCCACACAATTCCGAAGATGGCAAGAGATGACAACTGCGAGAATTATCGCACAATCAGCTGAACAGCTCATGCACCGAAGCTGCTTACAAGAATAATATACAGAAGAATGGAAAAGAAAATTGAGATTGCGCTAGGTGACGATCAGTTTGGCTTTAGGAAAAGTAAAGGGACGAGAGAGGCAATTCTGACGTTACGGCTAATAATGGAAGCAAGGCTAAAGAAAAATCAAGACACTTTCATAGGATTTGTCGACCTGGAAAAAGCGTTCGACAATGTAAAATTGTACAAGCTGTTCGAGATTCTGAAAAAAGTAGGGGTAAGCTATAGGGAGAGACGGGTCATATGTAATATGTACAACAGCCAAGAGGGAATAATAAGAGTGGACGATCAAGAACGAAGTGCTCGTATTAAGAAGGGTGTAAGACAAGGCTGTAGCCTTTCACCCCTACTCTTCAATCTGTACATCGAGGAAGCAATGATGGAAATAAGAGAAAGGTTCAGGAGTGGAATTAAAATACAAGGTGAAAGGATATCAATGATACGATTCGCTGATGACATTGCTATCCTGAGTGAAAGTGAAGAAGAATTACATGATCTGCTGAACGGAATGAACAGTCTAATAAGTACACAGTATGGTTTGAGAGTAAATCGGAGAAAGACGAAGGTAATGAGAAGTAGTATAAATGAGAACAGCGAGAAACTTGCCATCAGGATTAATGGTCACGGAGTCAATGAAGTTAAGGAATTCTGTTACCTAGGCAGTAAAATAACCAATGACGGACGGAGCAAGGAGGACATCAAAAGCAAAAAAGGCATTTCTGGCCAATAGAAGTCTACTAATATCAAATACCGGCCTTAATTTGAGGAAGAAATTTCTGAGGATGTACGTCTGGAGTACAGCATTGTATGGTAGTGAAACATGGACTGTGGGAAAACCGAAACAGAAGAGAATCGAAGCATTTGAGAAGTGGTGCTACAGACGAATGTTGAAAATTAGGTGGACTGATAAGATAAGGAATGAGGAGGTTCTACGCAGAACCGGAGAGGAAAGGAATATGTGGAAAACTGATAAGGAGAAGGGACAGGATGATAGGACATCTGCTAAGACATGAGGGAATGACTTCCATGGTACTAGATGCAGCTGTAGAGGGCAAAAACTGTAGAGAAAGACAGAGATTGGAATACGTCAAGCAAATAATTGAGGACGTAGGTTGCAAGTGCTATTCTGAGATGAAGAGGTTAGCACAGGAAAGGAATTCGTGGTGGGCCGCATCAAACCAGTCAGTAGACTTATGACAGAAAAAAAATCATGAAATCACCAGAGCAAACAGTGATGTGTGACATCAGAAGAGAGTCTCATACCACGCGAGTCAAAGTAGTTGATGGAGAGGTCTTCTGCATCTGCAAGGACATAGCCATATTATAGGTGCGAGAGCAGTTGATATACATATAAGTAGCCTTACATAATGCTGAAATAAATCTTAGGGTACAGTCTGAAACCCAAAAGCTGTTGACCTTTTGTACGAAGTAAGTATTCAAGATATTTCACGTCTTTAATATTTAGCTAATAGGATTCACTGTGTTATTTTGGTTGACTCTAGTCGATCTTTTCTCTTGGGTGTCATTAGATGCAGATTTCATCCTACAACTGTCAATGTGTCCCCTAACATTAATCGCTACGGTCGCAAGTTCGAATCCTGCCTCGGGCATGGATGTGTGTGATGTCCTTAGGTTAGTTAGGTTTAAGTAGTTCTAAGTTCTAGGGGACTGATGACCTCAGATGTTAAGTCTCACAGTGCTCAGAGCCATTTTGGACATATCATTAATAATTCGTAATGTCAGATGCATCAGACTTGTACAACGACAGAGTAGAAGACAACAGTTACCAATCTACTAAAGGCGTATAGAGGTACTGTTTGTAGTGTTAGAGCATCATATATAGTTTACGGGGGACTACAAATGCTAAATGTAATATAGGAAAAATAACTATCAACCTGAAATCTACAAAGCACGCAGACTGACTCCCTGATGCAGTGTCTGATCGTCTGATATGTTTGATCAGCACATACAGTTGTTTGCAAACAAATTTCAAGACTATGGAGCAGAACACTGAAAATTGTTTCCAACTTTGAGTTTCCACTACCTCTGAAACCTGTTCACGGAAGGCAGGATTCGGTTACGATTGTGGACGGGGCTGTAATCAGTTACTATTGGTTGCCTTTTACAGCTACACACAATTTATTTTAAACCAGTAATTACAGACTCAACAGTAAATAAATCAATGAAGAAATAAACAACTGTGTAAATAATAGTGTTTTCAGTGAGTTACAATTTAGCAAATCACCATTAAATACAGATACAGTAGATAGTGTTTTAAAAGCAAGCCATTGTGATCTGGGCAGAAGGCCTCACACGCCAGGAATGGCAATAAATTAAGAATTGTTTAAAACTCGCTGCAGCTTACAAATTACAGGTATTGAAATATTAAAGGCAAGTCACCACAAGCACAGCAGAAGGCATCAGACACCAGGAATGGTAGTAAATAAGGTCTTAAAGGCTTACTGCGTAAATACAAATACCAAATTAAAATTTTAAGGCAATTGACCAGAATCACGGCTGAACGCCTTACACGCCAACAATGGCAATAAATTAAGAATTGTTTAAGAACTCGCTGCAATTTACAACTTACAAGTATTGAAATATTAAAGGTAAGTCGCCACAAACACAGTAGAAGGCATCAGACGCCAGGAATCGTAGTAAATAAGGTTTTATAGCTTACTGCTAAAATACAAATACCAAATTAGAATTTTAAGGCCAATGACCACAATCACAGCTGAAGGTCTTACACGCCAGGAAGGACAATAATATAAAAAATTTAGAAACCTGCTGTAAAACAGAAAATGCAGAAGCAAAGGTTAAATAAAAAAACAAGCAACTGATCACCAAACGGCGTGGGCTGAAGGAGCGTTACACTGAACTACTGGCCTTCAGTCCTCCTTTTAGAAAACACATATCTTACAAGAACCAAGGGGCCACAGACGGTGCTCCAGGAATCGACCTCTGAGAAGGTCCGGCAACAAACACTTTCACGAGCGATGAGGTAGGCAGCCAAGAGTTGCATTCACTTCACAAGATGGTAACTCAAACTAGTGGCAGTCTAACGAATGACTAATGAGTCTTGCTGAGGCTACCTGACGTCCGATAAACCAAATGCAACGGTGGAGAAATACACCAAAGCCGGAACCGACGGTCTGCACTACGCCCCCAGAATACTGCACTTAGAGCGCCCGGAACGAGAAAGGAACCACTACCACCAGAGTACAAAGCACTTCACTCGCTGCTCTTCGCCTCGGCGACACTACGAGCTGCAACACGAACCCAAGTCACTGGAGAATCGCGAGATATCACAATGGCCACAGCCCTTCCATCCTGCAGTCGATGCGTGCCGCCAGCGGTCCCGCCGTGTTCCCGCACTGTGCGGACCTAGTTACCTCTGAGTCCCCAACCGATTTGGCCCACTCACACGACCTGGAAAAACAACGACGTCGCCCCAAAGATAGGGCAACCGTTACTACATATCGATAATCGCCGCTACCGCCATTAACGTACAGGCAACGCTTGCGAAACCGAGTTCGACAGTCAACGCGAGAAGAAGACAAACAACTGCAACCACGCCAACTAAACGATACCATCTGGCCTGCAACAGAAGGCGGAAACCTACAAACAGCACCAACGAGAGCCGCAGCACGGCTCAACCTCCAACGACTAAACATCTTGCATTGCATAGTGCAGTGATAAATGTGATGCTATTCTATGGAACGTTAAATGTCTTGTTATAGGAATGCCATCAGGTCGCGAATTAAGTGTAGTATAGAGGGCTGCGGACATAGTCCCTACAATTGTCAGAATAGCATAGTGGTGAGTGTGGAGGCGAGGATTTGTCAGGCACCTAAATGTACTGGTAAGAAATCGTTAACATTTGTTGATCATGGACGCACAGTTGTCTTCATGTGGTGGTTAGGTGAGCAGAAGAAGCTCATGCAAGGCTGGTATGTGCATGATGCCTGCACATTATGGTTTCCACCCAACATAGCAATGGGGCTACACATGCAGCAGGTGATTGCTGACAACGACGCAAGAGTCTGAGCAGACAAGCGTGTCAGGATCGGCAATTACGGCGCTCCTCTGGGATGCCGGTAGTTTGGCAGTTCACCTGGTACCATCAGCTAGGCCTCTAGGGAGACAGCCTTCTTACCAGTGAAGATGGGGCGGCAGCAGCACTTAGCAGCCAAGTTCTTTAGGCTGGGTTGGCTGTTACATCGGAGATTGAAGTCATCTAAGCTAAATGCAGACGGGTGTCACAGGTCTCAACTCCAGTCTGGTTGGCTGGAAACTGACAACTGGGTTTTAGAACTTTTTGTACTGATCACTCTATGCCAATGATGTTATGGCATGGAAGCATACTCAAATGTGGCCTAGTTTTCTGGACCCATCAGCACATTGCACCATGCTCTGATGTCGCAGCTCTTCTCTTCAGGCATTCAGTTTAGTTATTCCTGCAGTGTCTGTGTACTGTTAAGCCACTGTCACATATGACTTCCACATAGTTAGTTCCCTTTGCATAGTTAACTAAATGACGTTTTGCTCCCTTTCCCATGACGTCACTCTGCTGCACTGACACCTTAACCATACAGCTCAGAGGGTGTTTAATTCGGTGTTGTGCCAGCGCTACATGCAGTACTGGCTGTTCTGCCTTCTTAGCATTACGAAACAGATATTGCGTACTAGACTGCCTTATTTTCGGCTCTGACGCTGTTGCTGGCCAGGGAAATCTTTAAAAAATTTCACATGTCCCTGGAATACCACTCCACGACGCAACATCTCGCATTCATTCAGGAACGCTGACTCGCTCGGAACGTTTGTAATCAGTTTTGTCATACTTATTTTACATAAATAACTATACACCGTATATTCTGGTTCTTTTTCTTCCCTATGGACATGACTCACAAGGCTCATACAGTATTTCGATCCTTTATCCAATAACACTATGTTTCACGTTCTGCCCACTGGATTTTCCTATTAAATTCATCTATGGTTGAATTCATCTCTTACACGCTCGCAAAGTCACTCATCACAATGTCGTCTACTAGCGTGACACGTAATTTAGTATCTTAAGGATACAGAGTACGTCTCCGGCTCAATGTTATGTAAAAATCAACACCTATTTCTTTTAGGCACTGTTTATAATGTATAAGTTTTACAGATTTTTTGTTGATATAAGGCAATGCAGCACGCTTTCTAAACAAATCAGAAGTACTTTGAATTTTTCGGAACCTGCTTAGGGTTATTAAACTGATGCCATTTTTTTTCCAAAATGCTTCCTCAGATTGAGGTACCATTTAATCCAATTTATCAGTAAACTCTTCCGGGCTAAGTTGCCGTGGTCGATCTGTAGAACTTCTTCTCCCTGACGTTTCGTTCTCAACTACAGAGAACATCTTCCGAGGTGAGTCGACGACTGGCTGCTAGGAGCTGGGGCCGCCGCTTATATAGAGATCGTAGGGGGCGCCACCACACGTCACATGGCGTCGATGTGCAGCTGTCTCTGGCTATCGTCTGTTCTCTCGATTGCAGGCAATCGATTGTCACGTGATTGATGCAACGACGACCGCCATATCTTATCCAATTTTAATCCTTCTTCTTTACGATTAAAATTGTATTGATGTTTGTGGATTTCAATTGCCTCTCTATACATACGTGTATAATAGTGCGACGTCCTCGCTAGCACGCTTGTTTCACCAAATTTTATGTCGTGATCTCCATCCTTAATAACATGTTCCGCTACTGCCGATTTGTCGATATGTCCCAAGCGACAGTTTCTTTTGTGTTCCGTCAACCGTGTATTGATGCTTCTTTTTGTAGTTCCTATGTAAACCCTGCCGCAACTACACGGAATTTTATATACCCCTGGGGTGGCTAGGGGGTGACGAGCATCTTTTGTTGGTCTTAGGCATTCACTAATTTTCTTAGTAGGTCTAAAAATGGTCTCTACCTGAAACTTGGCTAGTACTTTTCCAATGCGATCCGTGATATTATGGATGAACGGAAGAAATACTTTTCCAGCTGATGGTTGTTGCTGTCTCCTATTTTTAGGCATTTTTCTATTTGGGTGAAGTGCTCGATTAATCTCGCTTTTTGTATAACCATTTTTCACAAAGGCCATTCGTAAATGATTTAGTTCTTCTTGTAAGTAGCCTGGTTCACAAATATTATTGGCCCTATCCACTAGTGTTTTTATGACCCCCCTCTTTTGCCTAGGGTGGTGGTTTGAGTTCTTATGGAGGTAGCGATCGGTATGTGTACCTTTCCTGTAGACCTTATGGCCTAAGGTCCCATCCGCCCGTTTGATAACGGATACATCCAAGAAGTTAAGTTGTCCATTCTTCTCCTTCTCCATAGTAAATTTGATCTTTGGGTTGATGCTATTTAAGTGCAGCAGGAAATCATTCAATTCCTCTTCCTCATGATTCCATATTACAAAGGTATCATCCACATACCGATACCACTTCGAGGGGCTTTTTTTGGCCGACTGCAATGCTTGATGTTCAAAATATTCCATGAATAAATTCGCAATTGCGGGACTTAGGGGGCTTACCCTGGCTACCCCATCGATCTGTTCATAAAATTCACCATTGTACTGAAAATAGGTTGAGGATAGACAGTGTTGGAACAAGGCTACTATATCAGTAGGGAACATATTGGCTATATGGGAGAGAGCTTCATCAACTGGAACCATCGTGAACAAAGACACTATATCAAAACTGACAAGTATGTCATTAGGACCGACAGTAATTTCCCTCAATTTCTCAATGAAGTGTAGAGAGTTTTTAATATGACTCTCAGTTTTGCCTATGTGAGGTTGTAACAAAGAGGCAAGGTGTCTGGCTAGTTCTTGGGTAGGAGCTCCAATTGCGCTGACTATTGGTCTCAAAGGAACATCAGGTTTATGTATCTTTGGTAATCCATATAATCTCGGAGGATAAGCCTCCGTTTCACAAAGATACTTTTTAACTTCTGTAGGAATTGAAGACCGTTTTATCAGACGCTTGGTGGCATTCAGCACATTCGTTGTGGGATCCTTTTTCAACTTCTTGTATGTGCTGGGTTCCAAGAGATCACTGATCTTCTTGTGATAATCCTCAGTATTCATTAAAACAGTAACATTTCCCTTGTCAGCGGCAACTATAATAACATTCTTGTCTGCATTGATCTCCCGCAATGCCTTCCTTTCCCCTTGAGACAGATTGCTGCTGGGTGGCTTAGCTTTGCGTAATATCCTGGAAGTTTCCATTCTAATTTCATCAGCAGAATATGATGGTAACTGACGAATTCCTGCCTCTATATTAGCAATAATGTCCTCCACAGGAATCTTGGATGGAGTTATTGCAAAATTCCCTCCTTTAGACAGAACAGAAAGTTCTTCCTTAGACAATTCTTTTCCCGATAAATTAATAACCGTTTGGGAATTGTTTGGAATCGGTGTTTCCTGTCGACCCTCTTGTAGACGATCAAACTTGTCCTTTTGTCTATTGGAAGACACTTCTGAACTAATCTCCATAGATCTAAATGTTAAACTGTCCACTTTGTTCCAATGACAAAACTGCATAGTATTGCTAATAAGTAAATGAAGATTTAGCAGTTGGCCATCACATACCGCCAGTCCTCGTCGTGTCTGATGTATCCGCTCACGTAGTAATGCCAGTTCCATACGAGAATAAATACGGTTAGCTTGTGGCGAATGAAACATTCTTCTCACTTTTAGAAACTTGGGAACTATACCGGTATCACGACAGCGTAGCAGAAAAGTGAGTGAGCAAAGTTGTTGACCTTTCTTCTTGCGTAGGTTCTCCAGTCGTCGTACCCTAGTTGACATTTCCTCCCCGTAGAGGCGTCGAATCATTCCATGTAGGCTTTCACGGCCGGCGTCTTTATCAGTAAACTCTTCCGGGCTAAGTTGCCGTGGTCGATCTGTAGAACTTCTTCTCCCTGACGTTTCGTTCTCAACTACAGAGAACATCTTCCGAGGTGAGTCGACGACTGGCTGCTAGGAGCTGGGGCCGCCGCTTATATAGAGATCGTAGGGGGCGCCACCACACGTCACATGGCGTCGATGTGCAGCTGTCTCTGGCTATCGTCTGTTCTCTCGATTGCAGGCAATCGATTGTCACGTGATTGATGCAACGTCGACCGCCATATCTTATCCAATTTTAATCCTTCTTCTTTACGATTAAAATTGTATTGATGTTTGTGGATTTCAATTGCCTCTCTATACATACGTGTATAATAGCGCGACGTCCTCGCTAGCACGCTTGTTTCACCAAATTTTATGTCGTGATCTCCATCCTTAATAACATGTTCCGCTACTGCCGATTTGTCGATATGTCCCAAGCGACAGTTTCTTTTGTGCTCCGTCAACCGTGTATTGATGCTTCTTTTTGTAGTTCCTATGTAAACCCTGCCGCAACTACACGGAATTTTATATACACCTGGGGTGGCTAGGGGGTGACGAGCATCTTTTGTTGGTCTTAGGCATTCACTAATTTTCTTAGTAGGTCTAAAAATGGTCTCTACCTGAAACTTGGCTAGTACTTTTCCAATGCGATCCGTGATATTATGGATGAACGGAAGAAATACTTTTCCAGCTGATGGTTGTTGCTGTCTCCTATTTTTAGGCATTTTTCTATTTGGGTGAAGTGCTCGATTAATCTCGCTTTTTGTATAACCATTTTTCACAAAGGCCATTCGTAAATGATTTAGTTCTTCTTGTAAGTAGCCTGGTTCACAAATATTATTGGCCCTATCCACTAGTGTTTTTATGACCCCCCTCTTTTGCCTAGGGTGGTGGATAGGGCCAATAATATTTGTGAACCAGGCTACTTACAAGAAGAACTAAATCATTTACGAATGGCCTTTGTGAAAAATGGTTATACAAAAAGCGAGATTAATCGAGCACTTCACCCAAATAGAAAAATGCCTAAAAATAGGAGACAGCAACAACCATCAGCTGGAAAAGTATTTCTTCCGTTCATCCATAATATCACGGATCGCATTGGAAAAGTACTAGCCAAGTTTCAGGTAGAGACCATTTTTAGACCTACTAAGAAAATTAGTGAATGCCTAGGACCAACAAAAGATGCTCGTCACCCCCTAGCCACCCCAGGGGTATATAAAATTCCGTGTAGTTGCGGCAGGGTTTACATAGGAACTACAAAAAGAAGCATCAATACACGGTTGACGGAGCACAAAAGAAACTGTCGCTTGGGACATATCGACAAATCGGCAGTAGCGGAACATGTTATTAAGGATGGAGATCACGACATAAAATTTGGTGAAACAAGCGTGCTAGCGAGGACGTCGCACTATTATACACGTATGTATAGAGAGGCAATTGAAATCCACAAACATCAATACAATTTTAATCGTAAAGAAGAAGGATTAAAATTGGATAAGATATGGCGGTCGACGTTGCATCAATCACGTGACAATCGATTGCCTGCAATCGAGAGAACAGACGATAGCCAGAGACAGCTGCACATCGACGCCATGTGACGTGTGGTGGCGCCCCCTACGATCTCTATATAAGCGGCGGCCCCAGCTCCTAGCAGCCAGTCGTCGACTCACCTCGGAAGATGTTCTCTGTAGTTGAGAACGAAACGTCAGGGAGAAGAAGTTCTACAGATCGACCACGGCAACTTAGCCCGGAAGAGTTTACTGATAAAGACGCCGGCCGTGAAAGCCTACATGGAATGATTCGACGCCTCTACGGGGAGGAAATGTCAACTAGGGTACGACGACTGGAGAACCTACGCAAGAAGAAAGGTCAACAACTTTGCTCACTCACTTTTCTGCTACGCTGTCGTGATACCGGTATAGTTCCCAAGTTTCTAAAAGTGAGAAGAATGTTTCATTCGCCACAAGCTAACCGTATTTATTCTCGTATGGAACTGGCATTACTACGTGAGCGGATACATCAGACACGACGAGGACTGGCGGTATGTGATGGCCAACTGCTAAATCTTCATTTACTTATTAGCAATACTATGCAGTTTTGTCATTGGAACAAAGTGGACAGTTTAACATTTAGATCTATGGAGATTAGTTCAGAAGTGTCTTCCAATAGACAAAAGGACAAGTTTGATCGTCTACAAGAGGGTCGACAGGAAACACCGATTCCAAACAATTCCCAAACGGTTATTAATTTATCGGGAAAAGAATTGTCTAAGGAAGAACTTTCTGTTCTGTCTAAAGGAGGGAATTTTGCAATAACTCCATCCAAGATTCCTGTGGAGGACATTATTGCTAATATAGAGGCAGGAATTCGTCAGTTACCATCATATTCTGCTGATGAAATTAGAATGGAAACTTCCAGGATATTACGCAAAGCTAAGCCACCCAGCAGCAATCTGTCTCAAGGGGAAAGGAAGGCATTGCGGGAGATCAATGCAGACAAGAATGTTATTATAGTTGCCGCTGACAAGGGAAATGTTACTGTTTTAATGAATACTGAGGATTATCACAAGAAGATCAGTGATCTCTTGGAACCCAGCACATACAAGA
Organism: Schistocerca americana; assembly: GCF_021461395.2. Classification (NCBI taxonomy): domain Eukaryota; kingdom Metazoa; phylum Arthropoda; class Insecta; order Orthoptera; family Acrididae; genus Schistocerca; species Schistocerca americana. Next base: position 351,867,281 of record NC_060125.1, on the reverse strand, counting down.
AGTTGAAAAAGGATCCCACAACGAATGTGCTGAATGCCACCAAGCGTCTGATAAAACAGTCTTCAATTCCTACAGAAGTTAAAAAGTATCTTTGTGAAACGGAGGCTTATCCTCCGAGATTATATGGATTACCAAAGATACATAAACCTGATGTTCCTTTGAGACCAATAGTCAGCGCAATTGGAGCTCCTACCCAAGAACTAGCCAGACACCTTGCCTCTTTGTTACAACCTCACATAGGCAAAACTGAGAGTCATATTAAAAACTCTCTACACTTCATTGAGAAATTGAGGGAAATTACTGTCGGTCCTAATGACATACTTGTCAGTTTTGATATAGTGTCTTTGTTCACGATGGTTCCAGTTGATGAAGCTCTCTCCCATATAGCCAGTATGTTCCCTACTGATATAGTAGCCTTGTTCCAACACTGTCTATCCTCAACCTATTTTCAGTACAATGGTGAATTTTATGAACAGATCGATGGGGTAGCCATGGGAAGCCCCCTAAGTCCCGCAATTGCGAATTTATTCATGGAATATTTTGAACATCAAGCATTGCAGTCGGCCAAAAAAAGCCCCTCGAAGTGGTATCGGTATGTGGATGATACCTTTGTAATATGGAATCATGAGGAAGAGGAATTGAATGATTTCCTGCTGCACTTAAATAGCATCAACCCAAAGATCAAATTTACTATGGAGAAGGAGAAGAATGGACAACTTAACTTCTTGGATGTATCCGTTATCAAACGGGCGGATGGGACCTTAGGCCATAAGGTCTACAGGAAAGGTACACATACCGATCGCTACCTCCATAAGAACTCAAACCACCACCCTAGGCAAAAGAGGGGGGTCATAAAAACACTAGTGGATAGGGCCAATAATATTTGTGAACCAGGCTACTTACAAGAAGAACTAAATCATTTACGAATGGCCTTTGTGAAAAATGGTTATACAAAAAGCGAGATTAATCGAGCACTTCACCCAAATAGAAAAATGCCTAAAAATAGGAGACAGCAACAACCATCAGCTGGAAAAGTATTTCTTCCGTTCATCCATAATATCACGGATCGCATTGGAAAAGTACTAGCCAAGTTTCAGGTAGAGACCATTTTTAGACCTACTAAGAAAATTAGTGAATGCCTAAGACCAACAAAAGATGCTCGTCACCCCCTAGCCACCCCAGGGGTATATAAAATTCCGTGTAGTTGCGGCAGGGTTTACATAGGAACTACAAAAAGAAGCATCAATACACGGTTGACGGAGCACAAAAGTAACTGTCGCTTGGGACATATCGACAAATCGGCAGTAGCGGAACATGTTATTAAGGATGGAGATCACGACATAAAATTTGGTGAAACAAGCGTGCTAGCGAGGACGTCGCACCATTATACACGTATGTATAGAGAGGCAATTGAAATCCACAAACATCAATACAATTTTAATCGTAAAGAAGAAGGATTAAAATTGGATAAGATATGGCGGTCGACGTTGCATCAATCACGTGACAATCGATTGCCTGCAATCGAGAGAACAGACGATAGCCAGAGACAGCTGCACATCGACGCCATGTGACGTGTGGTGGCGCCCCCTACGATCTCTATATAAGCGGCGGCCCCAGCTCCTAGCAGCCAGTCGTCGACTCACCTCGGAAGATGTTCTCTGTAGTTGAGAACGAAACGTCAGGGAGAAGAAGTTCTACAGATCGACCACGGCAACTTAGCCCGGAAGAGTTTACTGATAAAGACGCCGGCCGTGAAAGCCTACATGGAATCATTTAATCCAATGTTATACATTTGAAGGAGACCACATTTTTACGACATATGCATGACATGCTGGCTGAGGTATTAGACCTAGGTAATTCCAACTGTTATGCATATCACAAGGATAAAAAATATCATATCTTTCATTTTAATTTTTATAATTTTTTCCTAATAAAAATCTTATTTTTTCTATCATTTAGTTGATTCTGCAATAAAGCTTAGGCTACTACATTAGTATGGACTATTGCAAGTTACAGAAGAAAATTAGAACAATGCTTTATAACCTCTATGAAATATTTGTACCTGAATTCTGAAAAATACAACTTGTGGGAAATTGCGAATGAAGATATGAGTCTAATTAAACTGAGCCTCAAAATCTTCCTGAAGCATAGTTTTCATCCTGCAGCATTTCTTCAAGCTTCCTCTTGGCATTTCTTTTAGCACTTCTTGCTTCTTTGGTAACTTGAAGAGTGAATCTTTCAGCATCTTGCAGCCGTTGTCTGTCACATGCATGCAATTGATCTTCCACATTAGAGCACATTTTATGTCTAAATTTCTCAGGACTTCCCACCTTCCTAACACTCCATCATTGAAACATATCACTGCTCTAGTAAAGAAACTGTTAATGTATTTAGTACTACAAAAATGTTCTTGGGTAATCTTTTCGATATGCAATAGTTTAAACTTTCATTTGTATTCTGAGTGCCCCCACGAAGGCATTTATTAAGCAAATCAGAGTAACTCAGGCCTGTAAAAATTGGTTTTAATTCATTCATAACAGGCTCAGGAAGAGAATGGTTACGATAGTATATTTTACCACTTTCTTTTGCTTTTGGTAACCACACCATGATTCTGCTCCTTTAGGGCAAAGTCCGTGATCAAGGTGTTCATCTGTGGACAACTTATGAAAGTAGGTGGCGCATACAGCTTTTCTCATTGCTGTAACATCATTCACAGGTGCTGTTTGTCTAATGGACAGACCATAATAACTCTGAAAAAGGCCTATTTCTGTTTCTGTCAATCTGCCTCGGCCAGACAGAGATTTTCCATCAGATAACAACTTTCTTTTCGTTTCTCTTCGTATCTTCTTCAATCTCTTTTGTACATGTACACAACACACAAGTTTTGTTACCAAGATATCACCATAAACATTGAAGTCGTTAATTTTATTGAAAGCTTTAGAGTCCCCACCGTGTAGTAACTTCGTACATCTAACATTATAAACGGGCACCGACGTATGAAATATTTTTAGAGCTCCATCACACTTCATCCCGCCACTGTAACCATCATAATTCTTAGAACACGGATGTTCAATATGTCCTTCAGTGTTACCATAGCAGGTGTGGCCGTACTTAGATAAGCACTCAACATCAACAGCTTTTCCATTTTCCAGAGAAGCAGCACTTAAAACACCATTCAAAAAACGATGTCCTCGATGCTGCCACGTCCCATCAAGTGCAACAGCAGCGTCTCTATTTCCACTAATATTTACAATTTCTTCTACTGCACGTTTCACTGACGCTTTAGACACAACCGTCAAGGCACCTAAAAGTATTTTTATGTACTTGGTGAACCTACTGGGAGGCGGAGGAAGGTCCATCAAACCACAAAACGTTTGAGCAGCCTCTTTCCTTTTCCTATTACACGCATTGCATACACTAACTTCAAATTCACATCATATCAATTGTGCACAACTTTCGAAGTCATTTTCGAGGTAGATTTATTGCAGGATCTACAGAGAAGAACTAATTTTTGACCCTAAACCCTTCCTGCTACTTTGTTGTTCAGTTATTTCCAGATACCCTACACCATCACATTGTTTACACTTGTCCACATCCTTTATCAAAGAAGATAAAATGCCCACTTCAACAACAATAAATCCACTACAAACAGCGTCATTGTTAACCGAAAAATTAGAATCACCCAGAGGCGTGCCATGTGGGAGTTCTTCCCTGAGAAGCAAGGAGGCCTGGGTTCGAGTCCCGGCCGCAGCATAAATTTTAAATCATTTCTTCTGCTTCGATCATTATCGTTGATAATGAAGAGACTTAAATGTCTCAGGGAAACATTTAATTATAAGACTGATACATGGGTTACTTTCAACGATGTGGCTTGCTTTGTTTGTGAACTGGTTACTACGGAATTTCCTTATATTGAATTTCTTGATGCGTGGCATAGTTTGTATTTATTACACACTAAAGGATATGTACTTCCCCAAATATATGTAGCACTTGGGCAACAAACTTTCAGTAACACATGAACAAACTGCCTCAGTGAAACAGAAGTAAATACTAGCGAAGATAACCATTTACAGACACTAGAAAACTGGAGTGATACCAACATATACACTATATCATACGTATAATCGCTGGAAACAAAGTTCGCAGTTCTTTTCGAAATAATACTTGTTTCTGTAACAGAAATAATGGGCGCGATGCGGTATACATGACCGTAACTTTAAAATTTGGTATACAAGGGTCATATTTCATTAGAAACCCTATTATGTATATATCAGTGTAATCAGGAAAGACCATAGAATTTCATAAAGTCATAAAAATTTTTTATTTTCCATCATTTTTAAGTACCCCGCATCCTTAAGTCTCAGTTAGTAACTCTTATATCCATTTGTAAACCATTATCGTATATCTGGCGTTCATTTCACATAGATTAGTGTACAGATCCTCGTTTAAATCAAAAGTTGATTACAAAAATCTCAATGATATCCGCTGCAACATTGGAAGTCGTAATACTGTGCTGATGCCCTATCATGTCGTTCAGGGCCCGAATGTCTGCTGTGCATAACAGAGTTTTTAGCAGTTTCCCACCTACATCTAACCATCTTCTCTTTCTGCGAATTAGGGATCACGTACCAGGTCCATCACTTGCTTAAGCTGTTTCCTTAGCTTCTCATATGACAGTTGCAATTCTTGGTACTCCTGTTGCACTTCCGTCATTACTCCTTCTTTCTGCACTTCCTTATGCAGCTCCAAAATTGTGTCTCAAAAATTGACACATCATTCCTCAAATCCCATACATTGAAGGTCAGTCTAAGCATCTATCGAAGATTAATCAATAAGACATCTGGTTGACGGAAGCATGCTACTCCAGGTTCTGCAGTGCATTTGCTAGTCCCGTTTCGAAGAGGTGTGGTATCACCAGTATTACGACATTCCTCTGGACGCCACCTGAAAGAAAAGAACCTTCACCACTTCCCACCCTATCTGACAGATGAGTCTGATGAGTCTGCACAGTTCAGCAACAAAATATACAATAACACTACCCTCCGTCCTTATTGACGTAAAAAGTTCATTAAACCCTCAAAATACACCATACATATCAAAATAATAAATCGTAACAACTCTTAATAATCTAGAGCAACGACAATCAGCACATATAATAACCTTAATATACAGTCTATAAATTCGGTCATATTGCTATTTATTGACGTAGTCTAAGTACACAAGGCATTCTGAGTGCACCTGGATTATTACTGGGTGTTTCTTTTTTTTACTCTTCTGGACTCAGAGTTTCAGACTGAAGGTATTCGTGGTAAGGCATCCGCAGCTACTCTGAATAGTTTAACACACCCCATGTGAATAATAGAAATTTTCGTCCTTTTTTGTATCTTAATGTTGGTAGATAATACCATTTCCACAACTTGTTATGGTTCCTGATATCAGGTAAGGAACTACTTCACTTTACCCTTAGATGTATATTGATTAGTTACCAGAATCCACTGCGCAGCTCTATATTGTAGCAGTTTTCCCACAAATTGTCTCCTCTATTCTTGATGGTCAGCTTTTGTGTTTGCTTGTTTTACTTTCTGCCAAATTTCTCGAGACACTTTTCATCAGGTTGGGCATAAAATTATTTCCCTGCGCGGTGATTAGAGTATCTGGAATCCCAAACATGAGAAAGCAATTATTCACCACATCTTGTGTTACCATCATTGTTTGTAGGCCAGGAATTGCAGAATTTATTACAAACCACGAAAAGTGCTCTATTATAGTCAGTATATAAAGACTAACTTGGTGTTCGATTAATTGGTCCAAAAGTCCACTCCTATCATTTCTTATGATTTAGACCCTTCTGACCGTCTCTGTAATTGAATTTGTTGGTGGCTATAGTCATCTCGTTGCACACAAAATACGCAGCTCCTAACATATTGATTGACATCTTGTTTCGTCACATGGAAGCATATAGTCATCCCCCTCACATTCCATTTACGAATAGAAATGAACAAAATCAACCAATACTAACCTAAATTTTTGATTTCTGCAACGAAATCGACAAATGTCGTCGTCCACCAAAACTTTTCAGCTAATTTGGCATTCCGTAAAACACGCCATCATGTGTCACGAAGTATTGCTGTGACCTAAATAACTGATCATCAATCTCCGCTGCCTGTGCTCTCTGCTGCTCAGCAATGTTCATGCCCAGTGCTTGTAAAGCTCTAATTTTCCTGCTTAAACTATCATCATTACTATCCTTCTCTCCTGGCCTGTGCACCACCTCATAACTGAGATCATTCAACTTTGGTGCGCACCATGTCAATGTACTGGAAGGCCTATCAGTCCCAACAACCACTTCAACGGTGTACAGTCCATCACTACTTTAACCGTTTGTCCATATGAATAGCAAAAGAAGTGAAAACGCCTCAGATGACTGCTAACATTTCCTTCTCCATATTGGAATAATTCTGTTCAGGTTTATTCATGCATTTGTATGACACGTCACTGAATGTTCCTCACTAACTATACTCCGGCTGATAACACATCTGATCGTTACATGACTCCCATTACTGGAACAATAACTGATTCCTCTCCGAAGTTGGGAAACACTGAAATTGGATGTGACCAACCTTCCTATTTTAAGGCATCAAATGCTGCCTGACCATCAGTAGATCATTCAAATTTGGCTTTTTTCTTTATAAAAATAAAACTCAAAAAGAAAAAAAGGAAGGAAGGAAAAATACTCAACAGCTTAGCAATTTCAGTAAAATTTTTATACGTATTTCCTATAATAAATACAAAGGCCTACAATTTTTTGCAACTATTTTGTCGTCTGTAGTGGCAATAACTTACGAATTCCTGACACTTACCAAGGATCAATCACATGCCCAAAATAGTTTGTTACCGTTGCTGCAAAACGACATCTACCGGTATTCACCGTTAGATGTGCTTTCTGAAGTTCCTTGGAGGCCTCCCCCAAACATCATACTAGTTCCACCATGTCCTTGAAAATACTACGATATCGTGTCCATATATACCATTGCTCGTTCCTATTTGAACTCTTTAGCTACGTTATGATGCAGCATGTGAAAGTTGCTGGATTTGGACAGGTTACTCCTGTAACCGAAATACCAGATCTGAAGATGGTTCTAGATGAACCGAAACAGGTCATATGAATAAACATTTTCCAGTCAAGACGGATTATAAGTAACATTGTAAAATCACTGATTGCGCCTATCCTATCAGACATTATGTCTGTTTTTGTAAAATGCTCCCTAACTACTCCATCCAACAGTCTATGGGAAGTATCTGGTGAGTTTCTGAGCGGTGTTCAGTGGTACTGTAGGTGGCCCCACAGTATGGTAAAAGCTATTTTAAGATGGTCCTGAAGCACTGCTTCAAGCTGGTGATGTCCACTTTCAAGTCCATTTTCGAAAAATGTTTACACTGACCCAGTTGTCTAAGTGAACTGTTTAGACGAATTCTCTTCACAGGCAAGGACACGCAGGCCAACAGTCTGCAAGCACTCTTCATGTACCTCCAATATGCTAAACTTTAATGTCGCTAACATCAGTACTGTCTTTTGTTGATCAAGTGGAACACTTGGGTCACGTTTTTAGTACCTCAGACATCTGTCCTACTCTACAGTACATTGAGTCATTGCAATAACGTTTGGCCCCCACCAATACCAGACAGCTGAAATCAGTTCAGTTTTTAACATAAATTTATTGTTCATGTAACAGCCATTGCTGAATAGTCACACCACCTCTTACACAAAAACGTTTACTGGCTATTGACCCCAGAATGTGATAAAGCCTTCAGGGACTTGAAACAGGCCAGCTTCCAAGCCACATGCCTCACAGCATACTAGCACGCCAAACCCTAAGTGCTAGCAGCTGATGCACCAAATCATGGGCTGCAGGCAGTCCTTTCAAGTGGGATCGATGGGGTGCAATAGTCAATTGCATTGGGATCTCAGACTCTCACTGATGCATAGCTTAACTACAGTCAGACAGAATAAGATGCCCTAGCGAACATATTTGTCCTAAGAAGTTTCGTGGTTGTTTCTAAAGCCGCAATTTTATGCCATTCATAGACTGCAAGCCTTTACTCCCTATTTTCAGAGTGTCAGCAAATTTTGCTACTAAAATGGCATACTATCTTAAGCAGTTCACACTGTTTATTTCAAGTTATAATTATAATATTTAGCACTGTTCAATAACCGTATCTGCTAGTGCTGACATAGTGTCAGGTCGGCCACAACTCTGCCTTTGATGTGGACCCCAAAGTCTGCTTCCATTTGGAAGATGCTGCTGAGGGACCTATGGCCAATCTACTTTTGGGCTGTAAGCTCGTCACACACCATATTGCCAAAGACTCAGTGCTCTGCAGGGTACTCCACCAGGTGTAATGCGATTGGTCACCATATCGCAAGCAGCTGTGATACCCCCAGATCCAGACCTACTCTTATCACAAGAATGAGCTCTCCCCTCTTGGGGGACAATGGTCACACCAGGACTGTGACCCCAGCGGCTCTCCATCAGACCCCTGTCTCTCCTGCACATGGGCAGTGGGTCATTGTGCTCGCCAAGCACCTGACCTACCAAAATGTATACTGGTGAGACATGGAATGGTGAGCACCCTTATGGTTCTCCCTGACCCCTTGCCAGATCAATAAGGCCAATCCTCCACGTCATTTTTTTCCTTGACTAGATGCTTCTGCTCAATGGTTCTGACTATAGTGGAGTTTACTATTCCGCTCTGGGTTTGCACATGGTTAATCGCCATAGACTGGCTGTGGCTAGCATGATGTCTCATGCATTTCTACCGCATTTACAGGGCAGATCATCAAAACCCTCTGCCAGTTTTTTTTCCGTTAAAACTATTGTCATGAATAGTGGCAGTCAGTTTATTTCTGAAGTATTATCTGTTTTCTGCAATGCAGATGGAATAGCGCTGACACATACTGCAGTCTTCCACCAAGCTTACAATAACCTAGAATCACACTTCATCTGTACTCCCAGCCATCCAAGCTTCACCGCTATCATCCACTGGATGCCGTTTCTGTATTCCTAACCTTCCACTCGCAAGGATGTGTCAGTCACAGCAGAACAGCTCCATGACCATTCCCATTGGTCGAACTTACCTATCATCCATCCCAGCAGCGCCCACTGCTCAGCCAGCCCCACTTCTCTCTCCAAGACTTCTCTCTCTGAGATCTTGTGGGGGTCGTATCTCCACCAAAGGCTGCTAGCATTGGTTTCCTGCAGTAGTTTTCGATTTTATGGGCTGTGAGGTCACAGTGCGTTACAAGCACATTAACCAGATGTGACCTTGCTGTGGTCCTCTTGCTGGGCCATCTCTTGTTCCATAGGCGGAGATCACGGAGGACAACTCTTAAGACGACAGAAAAGAGATGGCTGCACAGTGCCAAGCGCTGCTAGAGGTCACCAACCCTATCCCCATGGATAATTTCTCCTGTGTGGGGGCGAGTGGGAATCCTTATTGAGGCCTTGCACCTACTCAGCCAGCAACTGACAACACAGATGCGCCATGCAGGCCTGGACCTCACAGAGACAACTCTTTAGATGACAGAAAAGGGATGACTGCACCCTGCCAAGCCATGAAGTGGTAACCCAAGTGCTGCTAGAGGTCACCAACCCCACGGATAATTTCTCCTGCGTGGGCCACGTGACTAAAAGTAGTATCTTCAATATCGTGGCACCCGGGAAGTATTAAATCGGCTCCCGAGGTATGCTTCAGTAGCTTGTTACAAGTGTTTCTCCCAAGCGAGTTGCCAACTGTGAAAGCAATGTCACAGTTAGGAACTCACTTTGGAGTTGTCGCTATGATGACACCGCCGTCCACTCGACCCTCATCCCCAGGAGCTGCCAGCAGTGAACCCGATACATTCACGGTACCAACGCCAGTGGGATGAGGCCTCCGAAACTGTGGACAGCAATTTTACTTTGTTATATTTACCTTTGTTTTTCATCGGTATTACACTAGATTTAAATTTTTCTGTGTCCCTCTGGGACTAACTTTTGTACGTCCCTTCTGGACGATTAGCGTACGGAAACTGAATTTGGAAACTTTCATATCACTGTGACATTTTTAGCCTTCGTCCTTCATATATCAATGTTGTCCTTCCAATAGTCAAAGGTGACTTGTTTTCAGTTATGACATTCCAAAGTAGCTTCCGTCAAAGAAGATTGTTTGTGTGTGTTACGACAAACTTCAAATTAATTTTATAGCTCGATATAACGGACACTCCAATAAAAATTACCGCAGAAATTTTCGCGCTGTGCATGTGGATTGAGGGGAAAAAATAAAAAATATTGAGATTAAAATAATCGAGAGGTTTGATATCAGACTTTAAAATTTCAGTAGTAGTTATTGCAGGAGTTGAAGGAAGCTGTTAACAAGGGGTCAGGATGCGTCACTAACAACATTTGCCGTTATTATTTTGGTTTCACTTTTCATTGGCCCGTTCTATCGGATTCAATAAGTAAAAGAGTTCATAATTATGGCATGTAGACGAAGTTGTGTCATGTATTTTCCATTAACGACCAGATACCAGGTCGCACGAGCGCTCGTGTCGAGCAGGATATGGTGCACAGAACGTCAAACTAGGATGTCGGCTTTCCTCAACATTCCGAGTATGATTTCTCTTCATTAGGCGGTAAACATGTCCGGTAGGGTTTCTAATACTAGGCAAGTTGGCATGGACATAAAAAGGTCCTGACATGTGAGAGCGAGGAAGAAATGTGGGCAACTGCAAAAGGTGCCACTCGAGAGGAAGGGACCAGTTCGTCAATCAGGCTTCCCGATAATCCGGTTCGATGGCAGGTCCACGACTTAACCATCGTACTTACATAAAGGGGAGCTGATCTCGCTTGGACGTTGACAAGGCCGAAGCCGCCATCTCGAGGGAGAAGTGTCAGCGCGTCGTAGCGGACTTTGGGAATACGACCCGCGCTTACAAAGCAGCCGAACACCGCCTGAAGTCTGTGTGCCATTGCCTTTGGCATCAGTAAAATCTGTGCTAAATGGGACATTCGCGAGACTAGGTGAGTGTTAATAAAATCCACCCTTTGTGAGATGTCTAATGCTCTCAGGAGATTGCCACGAACGTTCGCGCGGGTAGCTTGAATCAGGCGCTTACATTTAATTGAGATCGTGCGCTGTATATCACGCGTGAAGGTGATCCCTAAACATTTGAGCTTGTCCAGTAATGGCATTGGAGCCACAGTCTCTGCTGGAACACCTCTCACACCTCTCAGGTTCACACGGCCGCTCGCAGCAGTCCCGTACTGGTTGATCCATGCCAGTGCTTCTCACACTTCATCCTCCGATAGAGCCAAGAACACCACGTCATCTGCATAGGCGCAGCAGATGAAAGAATTCCCCCTTATTATTATCCCTGTGAGCCGGCTCCTCAAACCGTGTAACAGTGGCTGAAGGGCGATAGCGAAAAGCAGCATCGACAGCGGACATCCTTGACGGACCGACCGCACGACATTAATAGGGCCTGCTACACGGCCATTGACCAGCACTCGCGACGTGGCACCCCGGAGGAGCCGCAAGACGATTGTATATAAACCTGTATGGAAAGGCCATCCGTCTGAGTACGTTTTCTAGAAAGGCATGACTCATTGTATCAAAGGCGTGGTCGAAGTCCACTGTCACTAAGTCACCGCGACGGCGGCAGGTCGTGGCCTGTGCTATGACGTCACGGTAATCGCTGAGTGCCGTCTGAATGTTACTGTCACCACCGTAGCACGTTTCATCCACACTTGAGGAATGACGCGCCAACGGCGAGCGGTAAGAATCCGGGTAAAAATCTTCAAGACACAATTTAACGTGGTCAACGGCCGATAATGCCCAACTTCCCGACCTCTCGATGGGTTGGGGACCGGGATAAGCAAGCCTTCTATGAATTCGCGTGGGAGGGGAAGGTCAGGGTTCATCAGTTCTTTATACATCGCGGTCCAACGTAAGCCCATGATGTCGTGGAATGTGCGGTAAAACTCCAGCGGGAACCCATCTGGACCTTGGGCTTTATTAGCTGCACCCGTATGAAGAGCATCGCCGACGTCATGAGACGTAATTGTCGCTCTGAGAATCCCCGCACTAGCCTCATCAAGGGTACCCGTCAAGGAGCAGAGGACATCAGTATTTACCGCTATGTTCTGGTCCCCTGCTGCATAGAACTGGTTGCAGTAATCCACAAAGGCTTTTACTATGTCATTCTAGGACGTCAATCGACGACCATCTGGCATGTCGAGGGCGCTGACCAGCTTTCTCCGACATCGCTGCTTCTCTCGGATAATACGATGCACGGACGGGGGCTCTACTTGTACACAATCGTGACATCTTACGCGTACTATTCTGCCTTCAAGGCGGTGACGCATAAGAGAAATTATCACCCTGTCGTTGAACAGAGGGGGCATGGTTTGAGAGTTCCTGGAGAATTGTGAAATAGTATTCCATGGTACGTCGTTGCCACAGCATTTTGTTGCGACCGTAATTCATCATCGAACGACGTAAAGCAGGCTTGGTTCAGTCGAGCCACCACCGGAGTGTTGAAGGATACGCTGGAAGGCGTCTCACACAGTTGTTCCAGGTCGTTTCTACGTCCTGCCTGCATTCCGGATCCTTGAGATGGGCGACATTCATCTTCCACAGGCGTCGACCGCGCCACACCTTCTGCCTCGGGAGCGAAGTAGTGCAAATGTAGGCGATATGATCGGAAAAGGCGGTAGGCCATAGCTCACCGTCGAGCGTGGCAGTTACGATTCTTTGGGAAACGTAGACACGGTCTAGATGACTTGCTGAATGGCTGGTAACGTACGTATATACAGGTCGATACCATAAACGCTGTCCCAAGTATCGGTGTGGTTCAGTTCATACACGAACAGCTTGAGTTCCTGGCATGTGGTGAAATGTGGATGATGGTCCTTTTGTGATAACACACAATTGAAGTCGCCGCCAAGAATAATATGGTCGTAGTGGCCTACAAACAAAGGAGCGACCTGTTCTGAATAGAATCGCGACCGTTCCCGTAGCTTGGCCGTGCCCGAGGGAGAGTAACTATTGATGTCTCGGACACCGTCGAAAGTCACAGCAAAACCCCTAGCCAATGGTAGGTAAATCACGTCGTCTACCTCAGTGCCTTCCTTTAAAAGACTAGCTGTCCCACTGCCTCCGTCAGCACACGGCGTGAGGTAGGATACATAGCCATAGATATTAGGAAACGACGCCAGGTGAACTTCCTGCAAAAGGGCAACTTCGAGGTCCAACGCCCTCAACATTTCACGGAGCAATTGTAGTTTGACAGGGGGTGACAATGGTGTTTGGTGCCAATCCCGTAAGCTTGTCGTGGAACTGGGACTACTGGGAGGCTCATGGAGGCACGAAGAGCAGCAGCGAACAAGAATGTTGTCCTAGGAGGCTGCACATCCCCATCCAGTAACCCTGTCGATTAGCAGTCATGGGTTGGAGCAGCAGCAGTCGCTGCTGTCTCATCGGTGGGTGTTTCGTCGTCTACATCGTCAGACCACGCAAAGGTGCGTGTATGGTGTGCGTCAGGTGGATTAGCTGTGGAGTCCGAAGGCGGCTTCACGTCGGCGGTGGAAGAGTTGTGCTGGCCTAGCCGCTGTTCAACGTCCATAGGTACAGTGTCTGGTGCATGCAAAGATGGTTGTACGAGATCGAGAGGCCTGCATACTGGTGCTTCCACCACGGAATCGTCCATCGGGCCAACATCGTGATAGGTGTGTCCTCATCGTCTTGAGACTGCGTCCTGCAGGTGTCAGACGGGACGATCCGCCGTTTCCATCGCCTTTTCGGTGACCGTTACTTGCGCACGTGATCTTCAGTGTCCGAAGACGCCTGGGGATCCGGATGTTCGGGTACAAAAGCATCGGTAGGCACAAGCATGGAGTCAAGGGCCGTCCCCTGTCCCATAGATTGCTCACCAATGCACATGTCGGGAAGAGGAGGCAAAGTCGAGGGTCCTTCCGCAACAGCCTGTGGAATTACCGGAGACGACGATGTGGCAGTAGTAGGAGCCAGTGGTGATCGCGGTCGGGGGTCGTTATGGAGAACTTCGCAAACGTCAGCGGTAGCGTCTTCGGAGCGGTCGTGGCCGGCATATCCCCAGGTGGTAACTGTGTGATTCGGCGTTGCAGACAGCTGGAACGGAGGTGTCCTTCTTCGCCGCATCCCGAGCATGTCTTCGGCTGTCCATCATAAATAATAATTGCTCGGTAGCCACCAGTAGGTAAGTAGGACGGTACATGTTTGGTTAGCCCTATGCGGATATGTCGTACTCTATTGAGAACTGGGTATGTAGTGAACTGAGCCCTCTTTTCAGCTGCATGACTAATCACCTTTCCATATGGACGGAATTCAGATATCATTACCTCTGAAGGAAACTCGAAAGGAAGTTCACACGTATCGTCCGCAGTCCAAGTCCCGCGTGTTCATCTACATCTACATCTACATTTATACTCCGCAAGCCACCCACCGGTGTGGGGCGGAGGGCACTTTACGTGCCACTGTCATTACCTCCCTTTCCTGTTCCAGTCGCGTATGGTTCGCGGGAAGAACGACTGCCTGAAAGCCTCCGTGCGCGCTCTAATCTCTCTAATTTTACATTCGTGATCTCCTCGGGAGGTATAAGTAGGGGGAAGCAATATATTCGATACCTCATCCAGAAACGCACCCTCTCGAAGCCTGGCGAGCAAGCTACACCGCGATGCAGAGCGCCTCTCTTGCAGAGTCTGCCACTTGAGTTTGTTAAACATCTCCGTAACGCTATCACGGTTACCAAATAACCCTCTGACGAAACGCGCCGCTCTTCTTTGGATCTTCTCTATCTCCTCCGTCAACCCGATCTGGTACGGATCCCACACTGATGAGCAATACTCAAGTATAGGTCGAACGAGTGTTTTGTAAGCCACCTCCTTTGTTGATGGACTACATTTTCTAAGGACTCTCCCAATGAATCGCAACCTGGTACCCGCCTTATCAACAATTAATTTTATATGATCATTCCACTTCAAATCGTTTCGCACGCATACTCCCAGATATTTTACAGAAGTAACTGCTACCAGTGTTGTTCCGCTATCATATAATCATACAATAAAGGATTCTTCTTTCTATGTATTCGCAATACATTACATTTGTCTATGTTAAGGGTCAGTTGCCACTCCCTGCACCAAGTGCCTATCCGCTTCAGATCTTCCTGCATTTCGCTACAATTTTCTAATGCTGCAACTTCTCTGTATACTACAGCATCATCCGCGAAAAGCCGCATGGAACTTCCGACACTATCTACTAGGTCATTTATATATATTACGTCACCCATGTGTCCATCAGAGTGACGGAGCTTAAGACCACTTCGAGTTACACATAGAATTTTGTCACATATGTCTTCGTTAACCTGTTTCACGTATACCACACTGTTCACTATAGACAGATGGATGCCAACAAGATCGTTGCAATCAATCTTGACCTTATCTCTGATAAACTGTTCGATTTCCAGTGCTTTTGGTCGTGCATATTCAGGTGCAAAGCATATCTTGAATGTCGATTTTCTGTAGGCATAAACCATTCTCTGTCGAAGGAAATACAGAGCGCTAAGACGGCAGAATCACGTAAACAACTGCACGAGTGAGATGCGCGGCGAGGACGTAAACAAGTCGTCCGTGACGCTAGCGTGCCGAAAGGCGAGTGGCCTCTTGGCTTGACAATCAACCGCGCTGACAACTCAGCTATCGGGGCGGACATCCATAGCCTGCAGATTCCTACGAATCAGCAGCCCCATCCTTCCAATAATTCCCTTCTTAGTTCGCTGACCATCTCTGTTATACATTACGACCTTTTACGATGCTATTGGAGAGAACCTGAATTCCTTCTCGCTGATCAAGGTTACGTAGTCACGAAATACTGATTGTACTATTCGCGTCAGTTTTATTTTAACCACTCAGTACTTGTGGCTCAACTTGCAATGGCGTTTCTATTGCTCTACAACAAAATTACGAGACTTTACGATGCACAATCGGTTGGAGTTCACATATCATTTCTGTGAAGCAATTTTGCAGTAGTATTAGACTTAAATTACTGATGTACAATAGGTTCCCTCTCCTTTTCGGCATCTGGCATCGCCGGACCTAACAAGTTGGAGAATTGTACTTCCCGGTTGTCCGCTGTTAACCCCCACTTGCTCACTATTCAGTGTAGTCGTTTTGAAATGCGATGCAGTCTTTTATTTTATCTCGTCCATCACAGTATATTGTTATTTTTATGGTATTTTATGGTTTTATGAACATGGTCAGCATGTTCTTTGGTTTCCAATGGTGTATTGAAATGGCCAATGAAAGTAAACTCACCTTGTGTACGTTTTGTCCTAGGTAACATGTCGGCAAACAGCTGCGGCAGATTTCTTGTTGCGTGCTCTTGAGTCCGTTGAAAGTGGCAGTGTTTATTTGCAGGTTCGATCGTCAATTCCACCAGTGTCTTTCCAACTCCACGTCGACGTAGTGTAGCTGAAATTTCTACAGTAATTAAAATGACTAGAAAGAGCAGTCAAGAATGAGATTTTCACTCTGCAGCGGAATGTGCGCTGATATGGAACTTCCTGGCAGATTAAAACTGTGTGCCGGAACGAGACTCGAACTCGGGACCTTTGCCTTTCACGGGCAAGTGCTCTACCAACTGAGCTACCCAAGCACGACTCACGCCCCGTCCTCACAGCTTCACTTCTGCCAATATCTCGTCTCCTACCTTCCAAACTTTACAGAAGCTCTCCTGCGAACCTTGGAAGGTAGGAGACGACATATTGGCAGAAGTACAGCTGTGAGGACGGGGCATGAGTCGTACTTGGGTAGCTCAGTTGGTAGAGCACTTGCCCGCGAAAGGCAAACATCCCGAGTTCGAGTCTCGGTCCGGCACACAGTTTTAATCTGCCAGGAAGTTTCAGAAAGAGTAATATTTACTTTCGAGTCTTACCCAATTATTTATCAGAGATAAGCTTTCGTTTATTTCTTCCTTGAATACACCCTTTACTCTCACTATCTAGTTGTAATATGTTATCTTTGCAATTACGAGTTCGCTTCGTCTTTAGCCCAGCAAGAACAAAATCGGAGTCGTTGATACTACATTCAACAACAGAAATAGTAACAATCACAGATAATGTAAGATAATGTTTGCTGTTTTTAGGCAAGCAGTAACGTCTTTGTCTCCTAAATACGGCACAGTATCTGACACAGTGGTATTACAATAGTTATGACTTCCTCTGCGTGAAATTTGCAAGAAAAACCACCCTATGGTCTCCATAGGTCACTGTTTTTTTTCTGACGGCGTGCAACGGTTTTCTGCCACTTCGGAGAACATAGTCTCTATTCGTAATAACTTCATTTGGATAGTAGCTGCAGCTAGTTGGCTTTGAAGTCCAAGGTTGGCGGTCATTTTCTCACTCTAAAAGTACGACGGCTTGCTGAAAAGTAATGCCTCCGAATTTTTTATGTGAAAACTCTTAAAACATTTTAAATAAAACAGACATTAGTAACATTCTGCATCTTTATTCTTCATGTCTTCTTATCTATTTCTAAACATAGTCACGCTAGTGACTAACACATTTCCCCCAACGAGAGACCAGTTTATTGATACCGTCACTTTAGAATGTTTGACTTTTTTGACGGAGCCACAACCTCATCTCTGCTTGCAACGCTTCATCGCTACCAAAGCGAAATCCTCAAAGGTGTATTTAAATTTTGGAAACAGATGAAAATCCGATGGGGCCAAGTCGAGAGTTTATGGAGGATGATCGACGATAGTGAGACGAAAACGTCGGATTGTTGCAGATGTCGCAGATTTTTGTGTGGTCTGGTAGTGTCCCGCTGAAGGAGGGGGTGCTCGATGTGCTGACAAAGCCTTTCAATTCGAAACTTGATTACAGTTGTTTCTCATGACCAACATAGTTATATTACACGCCGCCATGTTACATGCTACAATTCGGAGCCCTCTAGCGGCAGAGGGTTGAAAATATAGAGAATAAAGAGGTAGAATGTTAATAACGTTCGTTTTATTCAAAAAGCTTGAAGAGTGTCGAGATAAAATATTCGGAAGCATTACTCTGTAGCACACACTCATAGCAGAACGCATACCGTATGATATGAGTTGAAGCATTTTGCCCGAAGCTGTCTGAAACCACACTGTCTTTGTGCCACATATCTTTTCACACAGAAAGTCTGACCTTTCATTGTCATTAAGTTCATTGTCAAACCATAATGTTTGGGTAAGTACTTCTTCGTTTAATTACTATATATAGACATTGCTGTTTGTTTTATTTCGTGGTTTATGTATGCAACAAATGACAGCGTAAATGCGTCCCCACTGTAAGGGCTGCAGGCACAGTCTTCTCAACTAGCAAAATCTTGTCTTTTGGTGAGCGGCTTCTGGCGTTTACACTTTTGTCTTTAGTATGAATAATGTGTTACTAATGTTAATTATTCGTGACCAACCCAAAATAAGTAACAAGTTTTCGGTATTTTTTTCTTAATACATTTGTGCTAAATATCAAATAATGAATGTATTGTTATCCCAAAAAACTAATTGTATAGGAATCGTAACACTGTGTCAGCCTTTAAAATAAGTACTATAGCCATTTCACGGTCAGTTCTAAGTATGCTACTACACAGAGCCAAATATTGGCTTATAATAGAGCCCTGACAGAAATCGAAATCAGACATCATATTTGCCCTCTAAAATTCGAAGTTTCATAGCGCCCTCCGTGTGCTACAACGATAGCTACAATCCCACGCGTTATCAAGAATCGGTCGACGATGTTTTAGCAGTTGAATCTACAGTCATCGTCTTTGCATATTTCATCTTACAATGTTTTAAACAGGATTTTGTATAGTCTGAATCAATGGGAAACCGCCAGGTTACAACGGAACCATTACTGTGCATTACATCACTTCATAGGCTATGAACCATGCTTACTTTCCTGTACTATTTATTTATCGTGTCAAAAGTATATAAGTGTTGACGTAATTACTTATCTGTACTTAAACAAGATCAAATTAGAAATGTTTTCTCATAGCCACTAACAAATTTAGGAGAAAATTTACTGCATACCATTCTTAATTCTTTGACGCAAGGATCAAATGCCATTCGTCAATTCACAGAAATTTTGTCAGCGTCGTTATCGATACTTTCATCAGTTTCAGGACGCACCGATATTTAGGTTTTAATATATCCTTGTATCTAGAACATTGATAAGAACTGAATACTGTCGTAAGATACTACTTGAGGCCGAGTAAACACAAACCGATAGTAAACAGAAACATGTGAGGAGTGGCGCAAAGACACTAAGTAAATTTTATGACAGTTTGCATGAATATAAGAGTGTAACATGACCTTGACTAAGTGTATCCTTACTGTAGATATAGCGAAGTGTAAATTTACACATATTATGAAAATCAAGAATTAAGTAGCCTTTTCCTATGTCATGTTTAATCAATCATGTCATGCAAGAGGAACTACGACAATGAAACATAGATGAAGATTCTTCATAAATATATCAGTTGTCGGCTTCGCTTCATTGGTATTAGTCGACCATATTATTATTGCATCTGGCTAGTGAGGGCGCTTCGGTCGGTTTATCGTGAGATTTTATCGTGATATTTTAGGAGAGCATGCAGAAATGCTTGATAATATATGTACGACTGTCTTGAAATCTGTCACAGTGGGATGGGTTTTCTTCAGTTACCACTGGCTGTAATTGTTTACTGTAACGTCACCGCGTGTGTCTGATAACGGACATACGAAGCCAAGTGCAGTAATATCGTGGTCGGGTAATAGAACAAGTTAAAAATTCAATTTATGAGCAAAATCGAGTTTTTATACAGCGGCAGTAAAACCAGACTGTAGGATTTTATGAAGGCGTGGAATCTATATCCAAATGGATCAGCAGACGAATAGAACATTCGAAATATTACAGATGTGTGGGTCGTATGTGACATATAAGTGCTAAAATTATGAACTGTCGAGTATATGAAGCATGACACTATTCCGGAAAAAAATTCTTATTAAGGTTGAAGAGAGAATTTCCAGGAAGAAAACTACGATATGAGCCGCATTCCCATAAATATAGATTTTTTAGGTTTCACTGAGATAGACTATTACACTAATAATAATATACATACAGATATGGAATTATTCTCTCCACTCTCCATCCGGACCAAGAGGAAAAACCTTAACACTTAGCATCTTTGGAAGTACAATTTTCAACCCAGATTACAGTGATTTACACAATGCTCCTTCCGAACTTAATATTGAGGAAGTTTTTTCAGTTGGCACTCTTAATCAATTCAGATGCAAAGTTCCTGTAAGGCGCCACTACCAGTGCCTGTGGCGGAAGCTGCATCATCAAAAAGTGCTCACACGACGCCGAACGCTCAGCGCATATTAATCGAATTAGGATGCCTCATTTGCTTCCCATAAGACAGATTTCGTATTGTCATGGGGATGCCAAAAAAATGCTCTGATTTCCTGCGTATTATTGTCTTTAGTCCAGTAATTATTCCCGAGTGTATAGTTATGCTGATGATGATGAGGTCCCATACTCCGAGGAGCGTAGGGAACGATGCGGGAGACCCGCACCACCGACTGGGCAAGGTCGTAGCGGACGTGGTTTGCCAGTGCCTTCCTCCGACCTTAATTGGGGTGAATGACGATGATGAAGACAACACAACAACACCCAGTCATCTCGAGGCAGGGAAAATCCCTGACCTCGCCGGGAATCGAGCCCGGCACCCCGTGCGCAGGAAGCGAGAACGCTGCCGCGAGACCACGAGCTGCGGACATAGTTATGCTACTCGGAGGAAAAACATACAGACTTCGAGGTGTATTCTCCAGTTAAACGCTGTATATTCACATCTGGAACAAGAAGCTCTAGATGAATAATTGAAAGATATCAGTCGCTTGCACATCCTGGAAAATGCGGCATATTAACACGTACTTACCGAATTTAAACAATAAATTATTGGGTTCCCTTTGTACACAGAAGTAGGGGTAGACTTCAAGCCTGAAGTGATACAGGTGGTACGGAATAATGTTCACGTAGATCACCGCTGTCACGATGCCTTCGATTACCAACGCAGATCCCATGGAGGCCCAACTCAATTTACCCCATAGCATAATTCAGGCATTACAGGCCTGCAACTGTAGCGCGTTGCATGGTCGGTGCAGCCATTCGCCTGCATGAGGGCGTGTAAGGACCCAACCATCGACTTGGTGTAACAATAAATGCAATTCATTCGACAAGTGTCACGTTTCTATTGACCCACGGTGATAACTCAGTGATGCTGTGCCCACCGCAATCATAGCTGCCGGTGGGTAAACACAAGAACACGTTAGGGTCGTGTCATGTGCAGCTCCATGTTCAACAGAGGCCTTTAAACGGTGTCCTCTGTAATACCTGTGCCCGCACCAGTATTGTACTTTGTCGTCAGATATGCCATAGATCGCTGCCTATCCTAGATTACACGCTGGGGCATCCTTCAACCTCTACGTTTTGTGATGAGACGTGGCCGTTAAATACCGTACGGCCCATTTGCTATTCCACCATGCGTCTAACCACTTTCCATAGGTACTCACGACATTAGTACCCCAACAGGTGACCAGCGCCGTTTCAGAGTTTTTCGTCTCCAGACGCAGTGCCACAAGAAAACGTTCTTTGTCAAAACCGCTTATATCAGTGGATTTCTGTATTTGCGGGTCGTATCTTCGCTTTAATGACTGCCCATTCGTCTCTCTTACGCTGACATTCTTTCCTTACTGTGCCACGTGCCCGCAACACCAACATGAGGCCCTCAGCTACACGGTGGGCAGCCGCCATAATGTTTTGGCTCATCTGCGAAAGGCACTGGGGAATGCGTGCACACGTGACGAAAATGAAGCCGTCGGCGTACCTCACACAAGCATTGTGTGGCACGAGCAAAGAGACCATCTGAATAAATATTCTGGAAGTGAGAAGTGCTCGTAAGATTTCGTAAATGGCTGCTCAGAGCACAAGCTCCAAAACCACCAGGAGCTCCTCACCCTATTTAGTTGCAAAAGAATCACCAGGCTATTACGTGCCCGGCATCCAGCAGCTGACACTAATATAGACTGAGGTGACAAACGTCATGGGATAGCGATAAGCACGTAAAAAGACGACGGTAATAAGGTGTACAAAAGGTGTAAAACGGCAGTGCATTGGCGGAGTAGTTATGTGTACTCGGGGTTCGTGTTAAAAGGTTTCCGTCGTGATTATGGTCGCATTACATTACATACATTTATCGTTTTCCATGTGTCCCTTGGAGAGGAGTCTTGGATGTGGAAAGAGTCAGTTTTTTTTTTTTTTTTTTTACTCAGATACATGGATATTATGTTATATTGTACAATTCTAATTCTAATGCAGACAGAGTTATGAGCTGTAATCCTCGTGAAGATATTCATCGATGGAGTAGGAGTTGACCAACAGGAATTTCTTTAATTCACTCTGAAACCGATCTTTATCACTTGCAAACTTTTGATATTCTCTGGTAAGTTACTGAAAATATGAGTACCCATGTATTTGATTCCGTTTTGTACTAATGTTAAGCTTTTATATTCCTTATACAGATTGTTTTTGGTTCATGTATTATAATCATGTTTTGCACTATTTCGCGTGAAAAGAGACATGTTGGAAAAGACAAAGGACATCAGTGAGTATATGTAGTGAGAAGTATAGAATGCCAAGTTTCTTAAAGAGGCCTCTGCATGATGACCTAGGACTGACACGAGGTATAATTCTAATGACTCGTTTCTGAATTTTGAAAATGTTCTCTTTGTGACAGGAGTTTCCACAAGATGATTCCATAACTCATTAGTGAATGGATGTAGACCGAATAAACTAACTTCTTCATTTTTAAATCGCGTATTTCTGCTGTCATGCGTACTACAAATGTAGCTGAACTCAGGCATTACATTAAGTCTAGAGTGTGAGTTTTTCAATTTAGGTTGTGGTCAATTTGTAGCCCTAAAAATTTGACACTGTCCACAGCTTTAATTTCATTGTTTGAATACATTATACTTATAGGGTCAGGTATTCTTTGTGAGGTACTAAACTGTACGTACTAGGTCTTGTCAAAATTCAGTGACAATCAATTTGCTGTGAACCACGCATTGATACGTACAAATATTTCATTAGCTGATTGCTCAGTGAGATCACGGTACTGTCTTTTATACCAATACTTGTATCATCTGCAAATAAGACAAAATTTGCATTTTGTGATACTGCATATGGAAGGTCATTAATATATAATAGGAACAACAAGTGACCTAAAATAGAGCCCTGGGACACCACTTGTTTGATGGTTTCATATTTTGAACGACTATTGTAATGTTGTAAGCTCGATACAGACACAATTATTTTCTGTTAAATAGATAGGATGAGAAGCATGACCCTGCTACTCCTGTTATCCCATAATATTTTAACTTTTGTATAAAGATATCATGCTTAACACAATCAAAAGCTTTAGCCAGGTCACAGAATATTCCAAATGGTAATAACTTTTGATTTATTGATTCTAATATATCATCTGAAAAAGTGAATATATCTTGATCAGTTGACAATCTTTTCCCAAATCCAAACTGACTGCGAATGAGAATATTTTTCTGTACTAAGTGTTTGTCATGTCTACTGTACATAACCTTTTCAAACACTTTTGAAAATATTGCCAACAATGTAATGGGACGGATGTTTTCCAGTGATGATTTGTCTCCTTTTTTGTGTAATGGTTTGACATTAGCATATTTAAGCGTGTCTGGAAAAGTACCACTGTGGCGGGATTCATTACGTAAGTAACTCACTATGTCACAAAGTTCTGAGGAGCAACATTACGGGAATTAACAGACTTTCAAGGTGGAATTGTAGTTGCAGCTATACACATGGGACTCTCCATTTCGGAAATCGGTAGGGAATTCACTATTCCGAGATCCACATTGTCTGTAGTGTACCGAGGATACCAAATTTCAGGCATTACCTCTCACCACGGATAGCGCAATGGCCGACGGCCTTCACTTAACGACTGAGAGCGTTTGTGTAAATTTGTAACACTGAGTGAAAACCGCTCACTATCTTGGTATTATTGTCGGTGATAAAGCTAAGGTGGGCTCCTCATATCCGTCATATCATTACATGCTGTGCAATCTCGTGAGAACTAAGACTGGAACATGGTGGGGCTACGATCGGCGGTCAGCAGTTTCTTCATATCGGTGCCTAGTAAGGACAGACTTTGATTTCGGACATCTATGTTACGGATCAGCATCAGAAGGCACGCACCAAAGACTGGACACTATGCAGGCCAAAGTTTTGCGTATAGTTACTGGGGCGTTCCTGTCAAACCCAACGAACGCGTTACTGGTTGAAGCGAATAAACCACCATTGAAGCTGCGACGAAAATTCCTCCTGCGACCTTGATAAAAAAGAATCCGAGAATTAATATCACACTTTTTATGCGGAAGATATTGGACAAATAAGCAGCTTCCCCCCGTCGCGGCTAAACATATGGAGACGCAAAGGCACCAGATACGAAAAATTCCTCTTCCACCGCACTACAGAAAGCCATAAGAAACGTAGACTCTGCGATTTATGTCTGGAACAGTTAAACGTGTCAAAACCAGTCTCAACTAACGCAACGGCAACGTAATTTCTTCTCATTACCGCGATGCGTCTACGGAGTTTACAGATAGATCCAAGTCAAGCGAAGGCGCTGGTAGTGCTTACTGGTTGTCCCGTAGAAGACAATAAGGCCTTTACAAGCTGGATCGACACTCCATGACAGCAGAACTGATTGACATATTGGAAGCCCTACTGTTCGCACAGACCTTCACACAACAGTCTCACAATAGTCATCATCTATGATAGTACATTAGCACTACAACTCATTAGAAACCAACAAAATAGTTTTACCAACCCACAGACGCAGCAATTCTCGACATAGAGTTTTGGGTGTAGTGGAATTATCGCAAAATTGTGTGGTGTGGATGAAAAGCTACTGTGGAGCACTTGGGAGTGAGCAAGTAGGTGCCTTAGCGAAGCTGCCATTTCTGCATGGAGCTATTAAATATGATAAACTCCCTCGCACAGATATGGCGCCCATGCTCAAAAGCGGTTGTCCTCGGACTAGCAAGACGAATGATTGTGGACATCCAAAATCAAAGGCACTCACTGCATAGTAATACATCTCACGATTCCAAAAGTACCCTGATACAATAAGAAACAAGCATCAAGGGGCTTCAAGACAATTATAGAGGGGCTGAAATTTAATCAATCGAAACTCAACAAACGCCTCTATCGGCTCAACCTCAGAAACACTCCTCTAAGTTCATAAATTATAGAGTGCAGCAAACAGTCGTTCATTTTTTTAGATTTTACTGCGCAAATCCAGATTTCGGCTTGTGGCTAGTCGTTCTCATTGCTCTATTTTCTATTCTCGATGCATGTAAGTCCCTGTCAAAGAAATGTGACTGACGCCCGAAAAACAGGGACTTACATGCATCGAGAATAGAAAATAGTGCATTGAGAATCGATAGCCACTAGCCGAAACATGGATTTGCGTAGTAAAATCTAAAAAAAAAGGACGACTGATTGCTGCACTCTATAATTTATAAGCCACATAAGAGTTGCTGAGTACACCCACTTTCCGAATGGAAGGTAACCTGACTACTGCAAGTTTTTCCGGAGGGGAAGAGTATCCAAACCATGTGTTTGTTCAGTGTCCTCGGAACACTTATCACATAAGCGTCCTTGCAAGAATCTCTTACGATTCTTGCTCATCATTTCCCAAGAAGCCTCCAAATCTGTTAACATCCAACGATGTTGTAACATATAAGCTACTGTACGCATTTGTCAACAGTGCCAATATCAAAATATAGCTCCCTGGGCTGCTCATGTGACACTCTTGGTAATTGGAATGCCAGGGGAAGACCAAGGCACAGTTAACTTGACGTATTCCCACGTGCTACTCGGCAGAGTATGGAACTATCAGTCTCTAAACATGGTACTTATTGACCTGGACAAATGCTCAGTTCTGTCCGTAAACAATTCACACAGGACATATAAAGCACATTTTATTAATAATTCAGATATATAGCCATTCATGGGGACTGAATTGGGAATATCCCAAATGTGTACTAACGGCAATTCCACTTTTCCTTCTGTGTCAGCAGTAGGATTTTTATAGTACACTAACTCTGTGTATCCTGTGCTCCATTTTCGTCTTGTTTGCTCGTTTTAGTATACGCCGATTGTAAAACTTGTTTTGTGTCATATCAGTCATTTGTTAATCCTATTTTACATCGTACTGGGTACTACTTTAGATAATGCCATCGTGAGTTGTGAAAAACAATTGTAATATAACATTTCCTGTGTTTAGATGGCTGAATGGCGCGTTTCGGGAGCCAGAGAATTTAAAAAAAAAATATGTTCTCGATAGCGCGAGTATATTTGCTATTTGCTCCGAGTGCTTATATACCAAGTACCATCTATGTGGTGGTTCGAAGAGAAGTGGAGACATGTAAAAGAGTGAATGAAAGAGCTGTTGCGAGGCGACCAGGAACAAATAAACTCGTTCAAGAAATTTATTTTTCTACCTTCATTATTGTTTTACTTCATTAATTAACCCTGATATTCCTACCAAATTAAATACGGAAAAAATACATTAAAAAAACAGCAGAGCTTGTTCGGAAATCGAGCACAAGTTGTCGGCTCCCCAAGCAAATGCCTTGGTCGCTATGCTAGCGGTCCTTCGTTCACCAATGTCTACCTTACGGGTACATAAGCGGCAGTAGTAATAGCTTCTCTCCTATATTTCAGGAAAATATGTTTGCAGGCCCCATATATGATCACGAAAACTCTCGTTTTCTATTATCTATCGATCCCGTCAATTTTGAGTCGACTGCGAGCACTGAACTTCAGTGTCTGCCCCCGGTAGCTGAGTGAATTCAGTGAGCCGGTTGGCCTCTGTAATAAAAAACTGAGTCGTAGGATCAACCACCGAACTTGAACAGGATGTCTTGCGACGTCAGCAACGACCAAACACAACGATCAGTAACGAACAAAAAAAAAAGGTGGTCAGCGCGACAGTAGGTCATTCCCAAGGGCCCGGGTTCGATTCCCGGCTGGGTCGGAGATTTTCTCCGCTCAGGGACTGGGTGTTGTGTTGTCCTAATCATCATCATTTCATCCCCATCGACGCGCAAGTCACCGAAGTGGTGTCAAATTGTCAGATCGAAAGACTTGCACCCAGTGAACGGTCTACCCGAAGGGAGGCCCTAGTCACACGACATTTATTTACTGAACTTTAATAGTGGTTTTCGCAAAAACTGGAAGGTCTTACCTTAAAGCCTTTCTTTCATCTTAGGTCGCATATGAGCGACCTCCTAAATATGGTCTCTAAAATAACATCTCAAAAGCTCCTACAGTCATGTTCAAGTATCACAATCTCCCCGCCGACTGTTTCTTTAAAAGCTGTAAGTGGCTGTTACAGTGCACTTTATTCCTGAAAGTACCTCAGTGCACGCATAGTTGTCTCTGCAATAGCATCAGCGAATTAAAGCGAAACGCACTCGCCCTTAAAAAAATTAATAAATTGATGGATCAGGCAGATACGACTCGTACTCACACGGTTCAATAAACCTGTAGTTTGTAGAGGTAGCAAAGCTATTCACTGGAGGAGAGAACAGATGAGGTGTCACTGATAGAAAAAAATAACAATATTGGGGCCAGGAGTGTGCCCTGTGTCATTAGGTAGAGAACATGCATTCGGGTCGTCGTCTCATACCTACAGTCTACAAGCTGCTGCCTTTTTCTGAGATAGCTTTGAAGTTAAATTAGCTCACTTCTGAAAAATTTAAGTATCGTATTTTTCTGTACTGCATCTTATAGTTGATCGTACCAGGTGCATTTCTGAAGTCTATTGATATCAATGTTGCAACCTCACAGCTGTCTATGGCGTATTTCAGGTCTTTAGTTGCCTTAATTACTGCAGTGTTTCTGCTATAGCAGGCGTTCCCAAACTTTTCCTCTGATGGAACATTTTAAGAATCTTCGTACTCTGATGGAACACATCGTTTGTCCTGAAGGTTAATAACCTTTTAAAAATGAGGCAACATTTCTTTATTCAGTGATTGCTTCGACTTTAAATCACAAGTTAAACACAGAAATCATTACAAAATTTAAAAAAGTAATTACTCTCATGAAAATGTCGAAGACAACTCCATGTTATTAACATATTTTGCGCAGCAGTTATTCACTTCCATCAGAACACCACTGTTCTACGGTTTGGGAAGCCCTGAGCTATAGTATTGATGAAAAGAGGATTTAAATGTTTTTGTGGGTGTATAGGATAATGAAATATTTATTCATGACAAACCAGGGGACGTCTGGTCTAGGAATAATAGAGGACGAACATCGATGCAGATTTCTGGAAAGAAAAGAGGCAGACTGGATGTCTTACAGTACATCGCTCTCTTTAGAGAGAGCCCATTGATTTTGCTGTCGTGACTAGCTGACGGCTGTTTGGTAACACTTGTCTTTGACATCAAAGACCGTCAACACAAAGCGAAGAGCTTCTCGATGAATGCCCGTCTCCCACGGATAGACAACCTATTGTTTCGCGTACGTTAACTGTTTTCCCAGCCCTGTGGAAAAACGCGGATGCGGACGCCCCCTGTATGAGCCAATTTGCTGCGCTGCACGATTAATGATACGCCTTGGAAATATGACGTCACAGGCTCCACGTTAATTGCCCTCCTCCCTGGTGCTGCCATTTATCACGCATTCAGCCGAAGTCTCTTAGGGTCGCCCTAATTAAGCGGTATTTAGCGCTTCGTAGCGCCGGCGTAAATCTTCTCGCAAGGCGCCATTTGTTTGCGGTTGCCGCGTCTGTTCTTCTGGCCGGCGCGGCGCGGCGTGGCGCGTGCGCTCTCAATTGTTTTCAATTTTCTTCACGGACGGTAATTTATCTCGTGCACATACGTTGTTTCACAAGAGAAGATACCGGAGTGCGCAGGAGGAGCTCACAAAGCGAGAAGCGGACCAGGGTTAGGACAAAGGAAGTTGCAAGAGCTCCTGTGCACTAGGGCTGGGAAAAACCGACCAGTTAAAAGCAGTACCGGTGGTTTAGTTTCAAAAACCGTTGTTTCTTGGTATTTGTTTGGTCTCAGTTATAACAGGTGTTCTTTCAATTTTGACTAATAATCGGATTAAAAAATCGAAATATCAATTAGTCATAGCAGCAGCGCTAAAATTTTATGGTTTTAAATACACCTTTTTCTAAAAACGAGTAATGTTTATTTCTAAAATTTCCATTGCTTTGAAATATTGCGTTGGTACAGAAAATGGTAAAAGCGATCAGTGTCATTTTAATAACAACGCCGACATAAAAGAGCAAAAAACACGTACCATAAGAATTGGTACAGCATTGCTGAGACAACAATGTACCTGTTACCATGTAGCATGACTTACTGCATGGTGCAAATGTACATCCCGTGCAAAACACTTCCCCCATCCGATATATTACATGTTACTTTCACGCTGTCATCGTTTGATAATATTTGTATTTCAGTATGGCAACGTCCCTAGTCCGAAAGTATTTTACGAAGTGAGGTGCTAACGAAGTACAATGCTCCATTTGGTTTAAGAGATTAAGAACGGGAGGATCCACAACAAACTTGTGACATCATACAAGGATAAAACTTAAAATTTAATAATTCATTCATAAAACTTCCTGGCAGATTAAAACTGTGTGTCGGACCGAGACTCGAACTCGGGATACTCCGCTGCAGAGTGAAAATCTCATTCTGGAATTCATTCACAGTTTACAATAAAAATGGAAAGTAGCTCATCTGTTGATTGGGTCTACATAATATGCCTTTACCTGCTTGTGGCCCTTGAATTAACACGAAAACAGAGTTCTTCAACCTCACTTTTCATCCTTTACACTTACTGTTCGAACACCCAAATATTGGAATAATGCCAGATTACAACATGATTTTTGATCAGAGTCCCAGAAAATTAGAATCAACAAAAGAATACTGGAGATATTTTTGTAGTACCGAACCACTCATCACATTTGGAGCAGTGAATGGTGAGCAGACTAAGTTTTCTACTATTTGCCTGTTTAATTTTATGTTTTGATTCTACGTATCTGGAAACTGTGGGAGACAAAAGTTTTCTATCTTTGTTCGATTTCTACGTTTACAACACACAACAACAGAAATAAAAAACCGAAAATCGGTTAGTTTAGAAACCGGTTATTTCGAGCATTTTTAATGCTCAGGTTAAATTGGCGTTGAAAAAACGGATATAACTGAAAACCGGTTGTTTCTACCACAACCTCCATCCCTATGCACACTTCTGATGTGACCAGTCTACGACGCATATTTTCTGCGAAGTGTTCTATTCTTGGGATTCAAAGCAGCGACGCAGCCTTCTGTTTTTCTTTTATTTTCTTCTTCTTCTCTACGTGCAGGGGTTTGGCAAAAATATGGTAACAGTGCGAGAAATGCATGCTTTGTTCAGGCAAATGTATATGCAGATGCTAACCCATCCTGCAGGTACCGCTGTTGTACCTGACAACTACCGACACCCGTGCAGTTTCCTCAATACGCTTGGAAGTGTCAGTCATTGTCAGAGCAGCGTTTACCGTAGTTATGAATGCGTTATGTCGGAGCGAAGTGAATTCAAACGTGGGCAAACTGTTGGTGTTCGTATGGTGGATGCTTTCGTAAACAACGGAGCCGTAGTTTTCGGTGTATACTTCTAAGAGTTCACTAAACGATGTTCCCTGTGCAAGTGAGTCCTGGACGATGATCTATAACCAAGTGGGCGACAACTGCTCTTCTGTCATC
Source organism: Schistocerca americana (assembly GCF_021461395.2). Classification (NCBI taxonomy): domain Eukaryota; kingdom Metazoa; phylum Arthropoda; class Insecta; order Orthoptera; family Acrididae; genus Schistocerca; species Schistocerca americana. The sequence continues at coordinate 351,836,339 of NC_060125.1, read as the reverse complement.
CGAGCAGGCTCCTGTCACTTGTCGTCAGGTCATTGGCGAACTGTACTCGGTCGGCAATTGGCCGAAGCGAAATCGACATCTTAATCCACAGCGCCGCCCGTGGCGCTGTTGGAACTCGTGCAAGTGGCGAGTCTCTTATGACATTGGCACCAGCTCGCATCATTGTCCCTGTGGTGCTTTTGCCCTGGCTGTGTCTTGTTCGGACGAGAGAGCACAAACCAACCAGGAAGAGACTTAAAGTGAATAGACAGTACTTACTGATGTGTTGGCAGAAGAGCCAACACCGTGTTGCTAGAGGAGGCCGAAATGCACGCGTTTAAGCTCACGCAGACTGGCGTGAGGTCTGGAACAGTTAAAGGAGTTGAGTCTACTAAAAAAAGTACGGAGTTGCTTGAATACTTAATCCGTAATTGGAGAACATCGCTCTTGATGATACATAATTACAATCTCAATATGAACTGGTAATGGCGCCTTGCTAGGTCGTAGCAAATGACGTAGCTGAAGGCTATGCTAACTATCGTCTCGGCAAATGAGAGCGTATTTGTCAGTGTAGCATCGCTAGCAAAGTCGTCTGTACAACTGGGGCGAGTGCTAGGAAGTCTCTCTAGACCTGCCGTGTGGCGGCGCTCGGTCTGCAATCACTGACAGTGGCGACACGCGGGTCCGACGTATACTAACGGACCGCGGCCAATTTAAAGGCTATCACCTAGCAAGTGTGGTGTCTGGCGGTGACACCACACTTACGACTTTCAAATCACAGTTTTCCCGTAAAATATCTACAACTAGTGACAGACTAATAATAGTGCTTCACAGAAATTACCGCAAATAACATGACAATTGTGAAGAAAACAGTTAGTAACGGTAAAATGGGCTTGTGTTTAATAAGTGAAGTTATAGTGCGACCTCCAGGATGTGACCATATGAGAGGAAGCGCAGATGCTAACGAAAATCTCGAATAACTATTCCCCCGAAGATGCCTTAAATTAAATGGGGAAATGCATCTGGAAAAAATAAAACACATTGCAGAAAGGAAAAGGGGATTTTTATCCACAAAATGATAAAATAAAATTTATGTGTTACTCTCTTCATGGCAGCTAATATTATGATTTGGTTTGGATCAGTATATGTGATTTCGGTCAGTGTTTCCATTTTTACTGCTAATTTGTAGTTATTAAGGCTGTATGACGATGATGAGCTTTGATGACCTGTCTAGTCTACAAAAGACTGTGTAGGACACAATACAAAAGTAACTAACCGAAGTGCACCGGTGAAATATCATTCTCAGCACTAGACCGATAATTATTTTCTCTGCAAGAATGTGGCGTATAAGAACATCTAATATTTTCGCACCAGCTTCCTTAGCATTATTTTCTCTACGAGAATGTGCCTTACAATAATATCTAACATTTTTGCACAAGTTTCCATGTGGTGACATTTCTTCTGCTGGTGCCACATGGAAATTATTCACAAACAGTCGGGTTCATTAAATAAAATAAGCATAATCTTCGGTAATCGAGCTATAATTACAGCAATTTGTAGGTCGAAAGATGTATAATCTTATTTTACATCATATACTGCCATCATAAATATTGTTATCCTACTCGTAGCGATGTTAATTTATTAGTGAACGGAACAGGTTTTGCGGCAACTACATTTAATTTATGTAGGAAAACTCATCGGGCCGTCCAGTAGCTTAAGTCCCATGTTCTCTGAGGACTCTCTGTTGCAGCCCCATAAGTCATTTAGACCTTATAGTATTTTTACTTATCGTGATTATTTCACACTTTCCTGTGCCTTTTCAAATGACTAACCTAAGGACATCACACACATCCATGCCAGAGGCAGGATTCGAACCTGCGACTGCGGTGACAAAGTGGTAAGACTATCCATTTCCTAGATGTTGGTTGTCCAGATCGCAGTCCGGCGATCTAGATTTATTTTTTCCACAATTTCCTTAAATCTCTAAAGGTAAATGACAAGTAGTTCCTGCGAAACGGCCAGGCTAGCTCTTTCCACGCTCAAAGCTTGTGGCTGTAATGCACGCTAAGACAAAAAAAAGAGGTACCACGAAGGAATTATCCAAATGAGATGGATAATGGTGGATGTTATCCACGTGTCAGTCAAAAAAGACTACAATTTCAAAACAAAACAAAAAATAGATGATTTTTCAAGACAAAGAGCTTCACAAATTGAGAAAGACAATAACGTGTAGGTCCAACTCCGGCCCTTACGCAAGCAGTTATTGGGCTGGACATTGACTGACAGTGTTCTGGGATGTCCTCCCTAGGGACATCGTGCCAAATTCTGTCTAACTGGTGCGTAAGATCATCAGAATTCCAAACTCGTTGGAGGGTCCTGCCCATAATGCTCAAAGGTTCTAAACTGGGGAGGGATCTAGAGACCTTGATAATCAAGGTAACGTTTGGCAAAAGTGAAGAGGAGCGGTAGAAAATCTTGCCTTGTGCGGTGGAGCATTATCTTTCTGAATGTAAACCCAGGATGGCTTGCAACGAAGAGAAAAAAAATGGGACTTAGAACACCGTCGACGTACCGCTGTGCTGCAAGGGTGTCGTGGAGGACAACCACAGGGGTCCTGCCATGATAAGAAATGGCACCCCAGACCATCGCAGGCCGGGGTGGCCGCGCGGTTCTAGGCGCTACAGTCTGGAAGCGAGCGACAACTACGGTCGCAGGTTCGAATCCTGCCTCGGGCATGGATGTGCGTGATGTGCTTAGGTCAGTTAGGTTTAAGTAGTTCTAAGTTCTAGAGGACTGATGACCTCAGAAGTTAAGTCCTATAGTTCTCAGAGCCATTTGAACCATTTGAACCCAGACCATCATTACTGGTGGTCTCGTCACAAGGCAGGCGACAGTGAGGTTGGTATAGCACCGCTAATGAGCTCCGTGACGAAATGATCCCAGATAACCAGTGAATGCGTATCTGGAGAATCCCCGAATAGAGGTGAGATACCAACCTCATCGTCGCTCGACATACGGCCCGACAGTCATGAGTGGTGATCTGTGGTGCTATTTCTTTTCATACCGCGACGCCTTTGTCATCCAAGGTGACCTTACAGCAGAGCGACGTGTCGACGATATTCTACGCCCCGTTTTGTTACCCTTCATGCCAAGCCATCCTGGGCTTACATTTCAGTAAGATAATGTCCACCTGCACACTGCAAGGGTTTCTACAGTTTCTCTTTGTTATTGCCAAACACTCTTTTTGGCCAAAAGGTCGCAGGATCTCTCTCCAATATAGAATGTTTGGAGCGTTATGGGAAGGGCCCTCCAACTTTCTCGGGACATTTCACAAACTAGCGCGCCAGTTGGACTCGGGGACGTCCAAAAACTCTGTCAGTCAACACAAGCCGAATAACTGCTTCCAGCAGGTGGACTAACGTGTTACTGATATGCTCAATTCGTGAAGCAGTTTCACTTGAATAAATCGTTCAATTTTTCTGATACTGTAATAATTTTTTGTATGTACTTGGATTAATACAACACATTTACCTATTTCCGTCCATTCGGAAATTCCTTCGTTATGGGTAGCTTTTTATTTTTAATTTTATTTATTTATTTATTGTTTTTGTCTGAGAATGTATTTCATTTTCCATCCCTAATGACGTAGTCGTCGACGGGCCGTCAAACCTGTGTCTTTCTTCCTTTTCTACCAAACTAACACCATGAAACAGTGAAACCACCGCGTTTAGCACAAGGTGGACTGCTGGCTGCTCTTCGATACTCACGAGTGATTAATTCCAATGACTAAATGCGATTTTTTACGAGCACCCTCCGCAAAGTCGACAGTCCCGGTCCAGTCAGTACATGAGGTCTTCCTGATTTTGGTTTAACTGTTACTTTTCCTTCGCGATTCCACTTCACAGTCAGATCATCAACAATCACTTATGGCAGCTTGAGAAGGGTTGAAATGCCTCTGATTGACCTATTACTCAAGTGACATCCAATGACTACACCTCGTGCTAAGTCACTGAACTATCTTTATTGACCCATCTTTCTCTTACTGCCTCTCTGACGACAATACCATACTCCCTGCCTCGTTTCACACTGGCGTGTCCGCCTCTCGTGACATCTAATAACTTCGCATAACGTAGGAATGTGCAGATACTCATAATCGGATAGTGCATATTCCGGATTATAGTTATTGTGAAATATGTAACCCTGTAACAAAACACTAGCCACCAGAATCCCTCCAACTGCTATTGACCTCTACTGATCCGATTTAGAGCGCCCATGGCATCAGAGAAGGTCGACAAATAAAATTTATACTTAGGATCACATAAAAGCGAAGGTGATTCTAACATAAGACTTCTCCACTCATCATCTCCATTCTCGTGGCTAATGTCGGAGTCACCACTACTGTGATATTAAACAATTTCTGCTACAAGTATCTTCGCCGGCCATTGTGGCCGAGCGGTTCTAGGTGCTTCAGTCCGGATCCGCGCAGCTGCCACGATCGCAGGTTCGCCTCGGGCATGGATGTGCGTGATGTCCTTAGGTTAGTTAGGTTTAAGTAGTTCTAAGTCTAGGGGACTGATGATCTCAGATGTTAAGTCCCATAGTGCTCAGAGCCATTTCAACCAAGTATCTTCACTGTTTTGGCGCTGTTCTTCATTTCTGCCCAACCATTGCCTCGCAGTTATTTCCTGTCTTATTTTCCGAAGTATCACAGTTTAACCTTCAACAGATCCTATTGTCTCTTTGCTGTCCAATATTGTTACTAATTTCCTGTATTAATCGTCCGGGTGGTTGTACTTTACCTTCATCCAACATCAGAAAATCTACTTTTGTGGTTGTTTCTCTTGTATTTACAGTCTTGATTGTGCGACGAGCAGTCATAAAGTTTTAATAATCACTGAGAAAATATTTCGCTGTGATCATGAAACTTGGTGACTGTGTTTACCCATCGGTGTGACGCATTTCTCCGAACGATGGATGACTTGGTTGAGGACCAAGGTGGCAGAAGCCTGCGTTTTAACTATTCGGGATACGCTCCACCTCGAAAATCACCTCCTCGTCACTTTGAAAATGCCTGCCACGCAATAGTTTCCCCGAAGATCCAAGTAGTAATTAAAGTACACCAGCGGCAAGACTTGATCAATACCTTTACTGTGCGATAGCAATGATAATGTTACTGATAACGCTGCCACTAAGTCAAAGTTAGTTGTGGTGTCACCGCCAGACACCACACTTGCTAGGTGGTAGCTTAAATCGGCCGCGGTCCATTTAGTACATGTCGGACCGCGTGTCGCCACTGTGAGATCGCAGACCGAGCGCCACCACAAGGCAGGTCTCGAGATACGGAATAGCACTCGCCCAGTTGTACGGACGACATTGCTAGCGACAATATGGACGAAGCCTTCCTCTCATTTGCCGAGAGACAGTTAGAATAGCCTTCTGCTAAGTCCATGGCTACGACCTAGCAAGGCGCCATTAGCCTTACCTAGTTTGAGAGTTATCGTATAAATGTCTCAAGAAGAACTTTGTAAACCAACAAAGAATAAAGTTAAGTATATTCCAAAGCTACGTATTTTCTTGATAGCAGTCATAACGTATCCTGTTCCAGACTTGACGCCAGTCGGCGTGTGTGTACGCGTGCCTTTCGGCTCCCTTCTCAGTGTGGCGTAACTAGCTTGTTACGCCACAACATTAGTAAACACGTATTCCCGAAATACCTTCACCAAAGAAGACGGAGAAAGTTTTTCAGAATTCGACTCAAGAACAAATGAAAGCATCAGTAACTTAAAAGTAGATATCTTCGATGTAGCGAAGCAGCTTAAATCAGTAAATGTAAGACCCCATTGCAGATCGTATACCAGTTAGATTCCTTTCAGTGATTGCTGGTATAATAGCCCCGTACGTAACAATCATATACAACCACTCGCCATATGTAATGTCCGTACCTAAGGAAAGGGAAGCTGCACTGGTCGCATCAATGCATGTAATCCGCTGCGTTACGGACCCATATCGCTAACGTAGATTTGCAGCAGGATTTTGAAACATATACTCTGTTCTAACATTGCAAATTACCTAGAAGAAAGCGATTTATTGACAAATAGCCACATTAATTCAGGAAATATAGCTCCTGTGGAAACAGGAGATATCAAAATTGAGTCCGTATTTTTAGATTGATACAAGGCTTTTGACACTGATCCTCACAAGCGACTTCTAATCAAATTGCGTGCCTATGGATTATCGTCCCAGTTATATCACTGGATTCGTGATTTCCTATCAGAAAGGTCACAGTTCCCAGTAACTGACGAAAAGTCATGGAGTGAAATACAAGTGATAACTGGCGTTTCCCTATGAAGTTTTATATGCCCTCTGCTGTTCCTGATATATATAAACAATTTAGGAGACAATCTAAGCAGCACTCTTGAACTATTTGCAGGTGATTTACCTTCTTTGTAAAGTCATGAGATGATCAAAACGAATTGAAAAATGATTTAGACAAGGTATCTTGTGGTGCAAAAAGAGGAATTTAACTCTAAATAATGAAAAGCGTGAAATAATCGACATAAGTACTGAAAGGAACCCGTTAAATTTCGGATACCAATAAATCACACATATCTAAAGGCTGTAATTTCAACAATTAGGAATATCTTTAATTGTAGTGGTCAGTTAGATTAGTAGATAAGCGATAGTCAACCTTTCTTTATCTACCTCCCACTTTTGTATCCTTGTTAGTTGTAAAATTGCCTAACCAACCGTCGGTTCCTCAGTAATGGTGATTTATAAAGTAGGGAAGTCGGTTTACTTTACATAATTTATAAAGGAGAATTACAGTAAGTTAAAACATATAATGTTTGTTACTTACCAAATACATTACGCCAAAAATGTATGAAAAGCTAACGAAAATGTTTTAGAACCACTACAGTCTATTATGAAAGCTCTAACGCCCACTAGTGGGCTGTAGGGTCCACTACTAATGACATAAATAATACTGTGAAGAAAGCACACCAGAGACTGTGATTTTTTGGCAGAACACTTAGGAAATGCAACAGGTCTGCTAATGACATTGCCTACACTACGCTTATGCCTCCTCACCTGAAGTACTGCTGTGAAGTGTCGGAAACGCATCAGCTAGGGCTGACGGAGCACCTCGCAAAAAGTTCAAAGAAAGGCAACTTGTCTCGTTTTATCACGAAACAGGGGAGAAAGTGCGATGGATATGATACGCTAATTGGCAGTGGCAATCATTAAAGCTAAGGCTTTTTTCGTTGAGGCAGGATCTTCGAATGAAATTCCAATCATCTACTTTCTCGTCATAGTGTGAAAATATTTTGTTGTTGTCCACCTATTTAGAGGGGAATAATCATCACAATGTAATAAGAGAAATCAGAGCTCACACTGTTCGAGAATGGAACGGTAGAGAAATAGCTTGAAGGTGCCTTCATGAATGCTCTTCCATACACTTGAGGGTGCAGTGAAGAGTAATCGCCGGCCGGTGTGGCCGAGCAGTTGTAGGCGCTTCAGTCTGGAACCGCGCGACCGCTACGGTCACAGGTTTGAATCCTGTCTCGGGCGTGGATGTGTGTGATGTCCTTAGGTTAGTTAGGTTTAAGTAGTTGTGAGTTCTAGGGGACTGATGACCTCAGATGTTAAGTCCCATAGTGCTCGGAGCCATTTGAAGAGTAATCTTGTAGATGTAGATCCAAGGATAAACGAGGAAAAACGAAGTTCCAGGAGAATAATGAAACGAGCTCCCCACCAGGTCGTGATGGCTCTAGGAGAATAACGGGGTGAAGCAAAATTTCATAACCCAGAGAGGCAACATGTGGGAATCTGCCTGTGCTGAATGAGCCGGGGCGTTGACGTGGAGCAGAAACACATCTTGCTACAACACTTTGTGCTACAGCCTCCGACAAGTTTATTATACGATTTCGGTGGTATTCACCTGTTATGGTTTGCTCCTTACGAACATAATCTTTTACCACCACTCCATGGGTCAAGAACTGTCACAGCACCATTTTGCCACATAACGCTGGCTGTTCATCATCTTCGGCAGTGCTAAATCCACACCTTTACTCTGGTTACTTTGCCCCTTTGTCTGGGGGTTATGGTGACACACTCAGAATTCGTCCACAGTGATTAGCCGGTAAGAAAGTCATCTGTATTGGCTTGACGCAGCATTTGCGCTGCTGCATCAGTTCGGAGGGATTTTTTAATGGCTTTGAGCAGCGGCGGAAACTAAAGACAGACCGTTTTTGTAATTTTGAAAATTTCATGCAGTATGTTGAGAACTGATTCACGAGTGATGTCTGCTTTTGCCACTATCGCCTCGGTTGTGATAAGCATGTGTTCGATCAAAAGTGTCGTCACTTTTTTAGCGGTTCTTCGCATGGTGTGTCATTCCGTTCTTCTTCTTTCAGACTTGATTGACCATACTTGCTCCACCTACCCGTTCTGTCATTATTGGTGCGTTATTCCTGTGTACCTCCAGAAGTATGGAATCCCGCGGCGTTAGTCCCCTTAAAATCCAAAAACAATGTTCCGCACGACACCCCACATTATCAAAGGGCAGCGCCATTCCGTTTTGGATATTCTAGCGCCTTGCCATGGTGCTGCTTCGCACGTGTAGGGATAGGCACTAGACCCGTACCTGCAAAACACCAGGGTGCTATGCCGAGCCGGGAGCTATTGGGATAGCGTCATTAAAGAATCAATAGTAATACGGGTCCACGAGAACCTTGTGAACAGGGACGAAGGCTATCAACTGAGCGCGGCCTGGAATCCAGCATTAGCCGCAATACGCCAGGAACGCAACAAGAACCGTCCAGCTCACGAGACGCAATCAGAATGCTCTGACGGAGACACGAACGGCGCACCCGCTTCCCCCTCCACCTCGCCCGCCGGCTCCTCTGGACCCAGCCTCCCGCGGCCAGGTGGTGGGGGGCACACCGCAGGTATAAAGGGACCGGCATCTGCAAAGTCTCGGCACTTCGCCAGAAGATGATGAGTATGTCACTCGTCGAAACGTCGCTGTTTGAAGACACCGCCACCCGGCTGGAAGCCCGAGAACACTTCGCCAACAGAAAATTAAATCACATAACTTTATTTTTCGAGGTGCTGATTAAAATAATATTAGCGAATGATAGTACTATCGCTCGTACTAGTATTTCCAGCCAAGGCCGATGTCGTGTTTGATGCTTGCAAATTTTATAAAGTATTTTTCTTTAGAGCAATATGATTTTAATACTACACAAGAACTTCCTGCATCCGGAATAGGTGAGATCGGATGTAATCTGGATTACCGAAAATTCGCATAATCCAGAAGTATTCTACTAAATGCAAAACGTCAGGGGTAATTAAAAAACGATGTAATAGAAACCGTATAAACCGCATAAGATATTTTATTTTAAAGAACAGAGACTGGTTTTGATGAATGTCTGATCGTCTTCAGACCGTTATATACTCAGTAACATGAAATCCGTTAGATGACGCATGAAGATCAACACAACAATAAAAAACTGTATAACTACAATATAAGTAAATGGCAAGATACCTTTGTTTGTTGCTGGGGTTGCTGACATGTAGCATGAACTGCTCTAGGCTAGCGTGGAGAGAAACTGCTGCACGACATGCAATTGCCGTCGCATAAATATCGAGAGCTCCGAACACAGTCTCCAGCATTATATCAGTGATACTCAATGGGCGTCAAATACGTATAACATCAGTAAAAATACATTTGTAATATGAAATATTAGGACCACTACCATAGTAATGTAAATATAAAAATAGGCTTGCATAAAATATCTTTAAAGAAAGTGTATAAGAAGCGTAAATTCTAACTAGATTCAAAGTGCTCTCTGTGTACATTTGTGCGTAAAATATGTTGTGTAAAGGTTCGCCACCAGTAACCATAGTAACGGTATGAAGGCCGACTTGTTCAGATTTCCAGACTAAAGGTGTAGAAGTGTGGCTTAGAGTTACTGACTCGGAACGTAATCATTGTTATGTACAAAAGAGGTCACAAGTACATTAGATATAACAAGAAAAGTGCAAATGACGCTAAAAAATGTGAAGAATGTACAACGCTTATTGGTGGCGTGCTTGCAAGTAATCGTTGCCCAACATACACCCATCAGTCAGAGCATTATGACCACCTACCCAATAGCCGGCATGTCCATCTTTAGCACGGATAACAGCGGTTACCCGTGGTGGCATGGAAGCAATGAGGCCCTGGTAGGCCGCTGGAGGGAACTGGCACCACATCTGCACACACAAGTCACCCAATTCCCATAAAATCTGGCGAGGGGGCGATCAGCTCTCACGCCATGTCCAAACACATCCCAGATATATTCGATCGGGTTCTGTTGTGGGCAGCACATCAGTTGATACTTGCCACTGTCTTCCATGAACCACTCCATCACACTCCTGACCTCGTGTCGTGGGGCATTATCTTTGTTGAAAAATGCTAATGCCGTCTGGAAACATGATCGCCATGAAGGGGTGTACATGGTCTGAAACCAGTGTACAATACACCTTGGCCATCATGGTTCCTTACACGAGCTCCGCTGTACTCATGGATGCCCACGTGGGTGTTCCCCAGAGCATAATGGAGCCGCCCCCGGCGTGTCTCCGTCCCGCAGTACAGTTGCCAAGGAGCTGTTCCCCTGAAAGAGGACGCATTCGCGCCCTCCCACCGGCATGATGAAGAAGGTATCGGGATTCATCAGACCGTAGAATGCTCTGCCACTGCGCCAATGTCGACTGCCGATCTTCACGTGCCCATTTCAGTCGTAGTTGCCGATGTTGTGATGCTAACATTGGAACATGCATAGGTCGTCGGGCCCGCATCTCGTGGTCGTGCGGTAGCGTTCTCGCTTCCCACGCCCGGGTTCCCGGGTTCGATTCCCGGCGGGGTTAGGGATTTTCTCTGCCTCGTGATGGCTGGGTGTTGTGTGCTGTCCTTAGGTTAGTTAGGTTTAAGTAGTTCTAAGTTCTAGGGGACTGATGACCATAGATGTTAAGTCCCATAGTGCTCAGAGCCATAGGTCGTCGGCTGAGGAGGCTCACCGTTAGGAGTGTTCGGCACACTGTGATTCAGACATACAGTAGAGCGTCGATTATCCGAACGTCGGTCAACCGAACGACCGCTTAACCGGACTGTGTACTCGCTCGCACCTGTTACTCTCCACCCTACCGTCCATCATCCCCCTCACTCCCAAATCAAGTTTCCCACAGTAGTCGCCGCACTGGCTCACCACTGGTGGAACATTGCTTCTAATGGGGCTGCTGACCGGCCAAGCCGCCAGTCGCTGTGTTTCAACAATCAGCACACTTCTGTCGGCTTGGCACTGGCAGTAGAAGTCGCGGCAGTATCAAAGCTGTTCACAGCAACAGCTGCGCCAGCTTAGAGTTGAGCCGTGCCGCTCCGCACAGTTTGAAGGATTGCGCGCCCCCAAGAAGAGCTTCTCACGGTGCAAACAATCACCTTCTGTTTTCTGTTACGACCACTTGTGTGCTGCTGCGTGAAGAAGTGAACCTGACGATACAAAATGCTTAAACGTAAACGTGTTGTCCTTTCTATGAGGGACAAGTACGAGATTATTAAAAGGTTAGAAGAAAGTGAATCTGCAACCACTTTATACAATTTTAATTTTGTATACTGTGTGTATTGTTCATGCAAAATGCTTATGTAATATGTATATATTTTTGATTAATAAACTGTGCCACGTACTATATATTCCTACTGAAGTTGCCTTTGTATGTTACTTTGTAATACTAAAAGAGATGCCTGTTTTTATGAATAAATTTACTGTACAGTACTTCTTTTTGGCAAATAATCATGTACAGTTCGATTATCCGAACAAACCAGTTTTCCGAACACTCATGTCCCCCTATTACTTCGGATAATCGACGCTCTAGTCGACGCTCTACTGTACTTGTATTCCGCCCAGTCTGACAATTGTTCCGCTACACTCCGTCGGGTGTCCCTTTTTACCGGTCTGCCCAACCTACGACGTTGACATCTGTAATGAGGGGTGGGCCCCAACTCCAGGACGTCTGGACGTGGTTTCGCCTTGGTTTCGCCACGTCTTGAAGGCACTCACCACAGCACTCCTCGAACACTCGACAAGTCGTGCAGTTTTCGAAATGCTCGTGCCGAGCCTCCGGGCCATCAGAATGTGCCCCCCGGTCAGACTCAGATAGAGCGTGCGCCTTCCCTATTCTACCACACGGGTAGCACGCTCGCTGATTCTAAATGCACTATGCTTGTGTCTGACCGGCAGTCATTCCTCTCCAAGTGATGCTCCTATCGCCTTAACGAGTTTATATCGATGGTGGTCATTATGTTGTGTCTGATTAGTGTATGTCACCCACAAAGCCACACAGAGGGAGCTTGGTATCTAGTTCACATGTTAATGGTTTATTTATCTGTCATGCTTCCTTTACTAGCTCCTTTATTGTATTCTATACATGCTTAAATGCATCTTTACATAACTGTAGCCCGCATCTCGTGGTCGTGCGGTAGCGTTCTCGCTTCCCACGCCCGGGTTCCCGGGTTCGATTCCCGGCGGGGTCAGGGATTTTCTCTGCCTCGTGATGGCTGGGTGTTGTGTGCTGTCCTTAGGTTAGTTAGGTTTAAGTAGTTCTAAGTTCTAGGGGACTGATGACCATAGATGTTAAGTCCCATAGTGCTCAGAGCCATTTTTGAACATAACTGTACTGTAGTTGTGATCGAAATATTTCATACTGCGATTTTATGGCTCAAAATGGCTCTGAGCACTATGGAACTTAACTTCTGAGGGCATCAGTCCCCTAGAACTTAGAACTACTTAAACCTAACTAACCTAAAGACGTCACACACATCCATGCCCGAGGCAGGATTCGAACCTGCGACCGTAGCGGTCGCGCGGTTCCAGACTGCAGCGTCTAGAACCGCTCGCCCACACCGGCCGGCACTGCAACTATATTTTCACTGATTTTATTCTTATTTGACGACGCTTGACTATCACTGACGCAATGCTAGAGACGGAGGGCGGAGATCTCACCATGCGAAGCCAATTTTGCAAGTCGCGCGGCAGTTGCTCTTCTTCATACCAGCCTAGACCAGTTAGCTTTTCCTGCCACCACCTCCAGCGGTCAGCATGGGTGTGCCTTCTTACATTTATACGGTAGTTATATAGCTTTTTTTACCTTTGCGCTTATCTTTGTGCGTCCTCTAATAACTTCCGTGACACTCCACTTACAGAGTTTGACTGAAGGTAATCTGACATTCATCAAAACCGGCCACTGCTTTTGAAATAAAATATTTTATGCGGTCTAGTCTGTATCATTATATTTTTAACAGCAAAACTGTAATATTTACTTCATTATACCAACCTTTTGTTTCGGCTCGTAAGCACTGCAGTTACTGAGCTGTCGTTTATTTAGTGAAATACAATGAGATGACAAAAGTCACGGCGTAGCGATATGCACTTTTACAAAATGCTGCAGTATCTCGCTCCCTAGCTATAAAAGTGCAGTGCAATGGCGGAGCTGCCATTTGTACTCATGTGAGTCATGTGAAAAAGTTTTCTACGTGACTATAGTCGTACTACGGGAATTAACAGACTTTGAACGCAGAATGGTGGCTAGAACTAGAATCATAGTACACTCCATTTTGGAAATTGTTAGGGAATTCAATGTTCAGAGATCAACAGTGTCAACAGTGCGCCAAGAATACTACATTTCAGGCATTACCTCTCACCACGGACAACGCACAGTGGTCGCCGGCCGTTACTTAACGACACAGAGCAGGGCCTTTTGCATGTTGTTGTCAGTGCTAATAGACAAGCAACACCTGGTGAAATAACAGTAGAAATCAATGAAGGACGTATTACCAACCTATCCGTTAGGACAGTGCTGCGTATTTTGGCGTTAGTGGGCTATGGCAGCAAAAGACCGACGAGAGTGCCTTTGCTACCAGCACAACATCGCCTGCAGCGCCTCTCCTGGGATGGTGACCATATCGGTTGGACCCTAGACGACTGCAAAACCGTGGCCTGCTCAGATGACATTTTGTCTGGTAAAAGCTGACGGTGGAGTCCTCTGGTTCAATTGAACCGCTCACTGACTATACATGGTTATTTTCGACTGCTGGAAGACGGTTTTCAGCCATTCATTAGCATCATGTTTCCAAACAACGGTGGAATTGTTATAGATAACAATGTATCATGTCAGTGGGCCACAATTGTCCGCGATTGGTCAGGAGAACATACTAGAGAATTCGAATGAAAAGTTTGGCAACCCAGTTCGCCCGAAATTAATCCCATCTAACATTATAGTAGATAATCCAGACGTCAGTTCGTGCACAAAATCCTACACCAGAAACAGTTTCACAGTTATGTACATGCTATAGAGGCAACATGGCTCATTGTCTCTGCAAGAGACTTTTTGAGTCTATGCGACGTCAAGTTTCTGCACTACGCCGGACAAAAGGAAGAGCGAGACGATAACAGGATGTATCCCACCACTTTTTTGTCCTCAACGTAGTGTATAAGTCTCTTTTGTTTCAAACTTGTATGTCATCTGAGAGCAGCACATTGCACTAACATCGGTTCAGATTTGTTCAAATGGTTCTGAGCACTATGGGGCTTAACATCTGATGTCTTCAGTCCCCTAGAACTTAAAACTACATAAACCTAACTAACCTAAGGACATCACACACATCCTTGCCCGAGGCAGGATTCGAACCTGCGACCGTTGCGGTCGTGCGGTTCGAGGCTGAAGCGCCTAGAATCGCTCTGCCACTATGGCCGTCAACATCGGTTCGGCTGGATTTGTTTCCGGCTGAAGTTCTCGGTAAACCGTTAGTATTCTCCACATGAGGCATTATTTCTTTCCCTGAAACGTCACTTTCGTTATCCCTTCCACTATCACTGTCGTAATCTGTAATACAGCAGGCAACAGTACAAATTTCGTCATTGGCCGTCATTCCGTAACCACCATCACTGTCGTTCTGCAACCAAGCATCTACGTCACTATCGTCTTCATTCGAACAAGCAGGAATATTTGCTACAGTTTCAAAGAATTGAGAAATATTGACAACGTCACCAACTTCAAGTAGGAGGCTATACTGTTTACTGAGACATCTCAATCGTTCCCAAACTATGCAACTATAAAATTCACGTCTGCGATATTTATCGATTTCAATACAGAAATCACACTAGTTTCTCTCTCTCCTTCAATAACTAATTTACCCTGCAGCTGTCTTCTATGTAGAAGCTCGATATACATATATCGTAACATACCAACTGTATACCGTATATTTTAGCGTTTAAAACATGAACAGGAAACAAAAAATGATTCATGATAAAACGGCTATTCTGATTACTAAATGCCGAGTAGAGGAGATTCATGTGTAGCAATATAACACACCTTCTGAAGCAATTTTTTTTTTTGGGGGGGGGGGGGGGGGCTGTCATCAGTCTTCTGAATGATTTGATGCACCCACCACAAATTCCTCTCCTGTGCCAACCTCTTCATCTCAGAGTAGCACCGCACTCTACGCCTTCAATTATTTACTGGCTGTATTCCAATCTTTGCCTTCCTCTACAGTTTTTTACCTCTATAGCACCCTCTAGTATCATGGAAGTCATTCCCTGATGTCTTAACAAATGTCCTGTCATCCTGTCCATTCTCCTTGTCAGTGTTTTCCACTTACTCCTTTCTTCTCCTATTCTGTGCAGAACCTCCTCATTCCTTACCTTATCAGTCCACCTAATTTTCAACATCCGTCTGTAGCACCACATCTCAAATGTTTAGATTATCTTCTGTTCCGTTTTTCCCACAGTCCATGTTTCACTATCACACAATGCTGTGCTCTACACGTACATTTTCAGAAATTTCTTCCTCAAATGAAGGCCAATATTTGATACTAGCAGACTTCTTTTGGTCGAGAATGACCTTTTTGCCAAGGATGGTCTGTTTTTGATGTCCTCCTTCCTCCGTCCATCATTGGTTATTTTGCTGCGTAGGTAGCAGAATTCCTTAACTTCGTCTACTTCGTGACCATCAATTTTATGGTTAAGTTTCTCGCTGTTCGCATTTCAATTACTTCTCATTAATTTCGTCTTTCTTCGATTTACACTCAGTCCATATTCTGTGTTCATTAGATTGTTCATTCTATTCAGCATATGATGTACTTCTTCACTTTCACTCAGCATAGCAATGCCATCAGCGAATCGTGTCATTGATATCCATTTACCCTGCATTTTAATTCCACTCCTTAACCTTTCTTTTATTTCCAGCATTGCCTCTTCGATGTACAGATTGAACAGTATGGGTAAAAGACTACATCCCCGTCTTACACCTTTATAAACCGAGCTCTTATTTTTCGCTCGTCCACTCTTATTATTCCCTGTTTGCTATTGTACATAGTGTATATTACCCTCCTCTCACTATATCTTACCCTATTTTTCTCAGAATTTCTAACATCGTGCTCCATTTCACACTGTCATACGCTTTTTCCATGAAGACAAATCCTATGAACGTGTCTTTATTTTTCTGCAGTCTTGCTTCCATTATCAACCGCAACGTCAGATTTGCCCCTGTGGTGCCTTTACGTTCGCTAAAGCCAAACTAATCGTCATCTAGCACATCCTCAATTTTCTTTTCCATTCTTCTGTATATTATTCTTGTCAGCAACCGAGATGCAAGAGTTAAACTGATTGTGCGATGATTCTCTCACCTGGCAGATATTGCATTCTTCGGAATTCTGTCTTCCGAAAGTCAGATGGTCTGATGGTATGTCGCCAGACTCATACAGTCTACACACCAACTTGAATAGTCGTTTTGTTCCCACTTCTCCCAATGATTTTAGAAATTCTGGTGGAATATTATCTATCCCTTCTGTTTTATTTGATCTTAAATCCTTCAAAGCCCTCTTAAATTCTGATTCTCATACGGGATCCCCCATGTCTTCTAAATCGACTCCTGTTTCTACTTCTATCTCATCAGACAACTATTCCACCCTTAACACAGTGTTATTGTCTCAACGCATCGCTTACGTTGTCATCCACGCTTACTTGGCATACAGAACGTGTACGTATGTACGGACACGATTCTGGCGTTATAGTCAATCGTTATGTTTCGGTGTATAAAACTAATAAACTGTCTCCCTTGTAGAATTTTCTACTAAACGTTGTGAATTTTCACCCACAGGCGAGTTTCTGCAATAACCCTGAAGCGGCGCTTACTGTTATGACAGAAGAGAGATTTATTTGTTCCGTTTCCTGTTTCTTGCTACCATAAATCTAGCACATATGGCGCTACCGACGAGAAGTGGAAACGGAGTATTTCCTTCAAACAAACATACAACACTGTCACAAAATCTCGTCTGTCATCTCATATCGGTTTCCGGGCACTTGCACCGAGCTTTTCACGCTATCTAATACTTTCTGTCTTCGCCGCAAAGCGTCTTCGAAAATTAATCCACCAAGATGAAGTTCGTGCACGACTTCTCATAACATATTAAAACCTTAGCGCTCCTAAAGGGGGCTTCTAGATAGCGTTATGAGATTTTGTACTTATCTCCCTACACCAGTTTTCGCCACGTTTTCAGTGAGTTCTTCCGCAAGATCAGATCAGATGTGTCCCCCTGAACACGTCAACTGATGAAGAATCTGCACATCTAAATCTATATCTGCATATACATCTACATCTACATCGGCACTCCGCAAGCCACCTTCCGATGAGTGGTGGAGGGTACTTAGTGTACAGTGCCACTTCCCCCATTCACCTGTTCCAGTTCCGTATGCTTTGCGCAACGAATGACTGCCGTTGTCTCCAATCTGTCAAAATACGGTAAAATGTATTTCTTACCCTTAGGTTTGTGTGTAATCTTTTATCTGTTGTGTTGTTGAAGAGACACGAAAATGACGCTATTGAGAATCGCCCTTCTGTTCTTTCTGATGAGTACTGAAATATTTTTAAATGGTTTTCGAAAATAACGAGACAAATATAGTAATTTAGGCATGCTTTCGTTAACTACGAAGGAAAACATTAAACTGACATTACCTGTATGTTTTTATTAGGAATCGAAACATTAAGGCGATCACGTAAGTCTCTAAACATATTTTGGAATATTACAAAATAGTTATGTTTCTAGGTGAATGCCACATTTATCATTGATCTGTGTGATTCAAACACTGTTTCGAATATTTTTGACATAGTTAAAACGAGATACTTCACATTTAAGTATGATGTGATGTTGTTCACATGAAAAATCACTTTCTCCCTTTTTTTACGAATACATAGGACAATACAACACCTCAGTGCTAAAGAGTTCCATACGTCGGCAGACATTTCATAGATCCAAGCTACATTAAATAAAACTTCTTCATGTTCCTAAATGATGACTATAGCTTGTTTTGTTTGTTTTCGAAGTTCCTACGGACACTTATTGATGGTAACACACGACTTTGACGACCTGCGTTATGATTTGTCTTGAGAAATATTTCTGAAGCTCTGGAATAGAAAATAACATTTCTCTTTCTACATCTTGTTAGTTGAGATATTTTGATACTATATTTCAGGAGAAATAACATCTTTATGTGGATTTAGTTAAAAATATCACGACACTTTCGATTATTAAAAATTCCTTTTTCTGCCCAGCTTCTAAACCGTCGTTTCCTGTTGGACTGAAGTGACAGACAACACAGGTAATTTCGTATGCATGCTTTGCTTCCTCCCCATTCCTTTGTTACAACGAATGTTTTCCATATGAAGCTCTATCGTGATTTTTCGTGACATATGCGCAGCTGTAAGAGAGAACAAGAGCAAAATTAGCATGCAGTAAAACAATGGGGTATTTAACTGATATACAGACAGTGCCTACAGTGGATTTGTAGGATTTATATTGCAGATATTGGAACTCTGGCACAGGTCGCTTGCAGTGCTGCTACACATATTGATTGTTGCAACATGTAGCACAGAGCTACAATACATTAATACCACTGTAATTATGTAGATATTATACATACACATATAAAAACAAGTTTTGCATCACGCCGGTTCCCAGAACTCCTAAAGATTGACGTTGACTGTGGATATCGTATCACAGACACGTAAACAACCAAACAGATGTAAACAACCATGCACGAGCAGCGCCTACTAGGCGGAGGTGGTCCGATAGTTTCAGTCATTCCACCAGGAAGGAGGTACACGGCTCGTGTTGTCTGTAGTTCAACCATGCCTAGACGGTCAAAGCCGCGGTTCGATCGCGTCCGCATTGTTACTTTGTTCCAGGAAGGGCTCTCAATCATGTAAGTATCCAGGCGTCTCGCAGTGAACCAATGGGATGTTGTTCGGACATGGAGGACATACAGAGAGACAGGAACTGTCGATGAAATACCTCGTGCAGGCCACCCAAGGGCTACTACTGCAGTGGATGACAGCTACCTACGTTTTATGTCTCGGAGTAACCCTGACAGCAACGCCACCATATTGAATAATGCTTTCGTGCAACAACAGGACGTCGTGTTACGACTCAAACTGTGTGCAGTAGGCTGTATGATGCGCAACTTGACTCCCGACGTCCATGGCAACGTCCATCTTTGCAACCACGAAACCATGAACCGCGGTACAGATGGCCCAACAACATGCCGAATGGACCGTTCAGGATTGGTATCATGTTCTCTTCACCGATGAGTGTCGCATGTGTCTTCAACCAGGCTATCGTCGGAGATGTGTTTGGAGGCAATCCGGTCAGGTTGAACGCCATAGACACTGTCCAGTGAGTGCGGCAAGGTGGGGGTTCCTTGCTGTTTTGGGGTGGCATTATGTGGGCCCACGTACGACGCTGGTGGTCATGGAAGGCGGCGTAACGGCTGTACGATACGTGAATGCCATCCTCCGGCCAATAGGGCAACCATATCGGCAGCATATTGGCTAGGCATTCTTCATGGACAATAATTCATGCCCCCATCGCGCACATCTTGTGAATGACTTCATTCAGGATAACGACATCCGTTGACTAGAGTGTCCAGCATGTTCTCCATACGTGAACCCTATCAGACATGCCTGGGATAGATTGATAAGGGCTGTTTATGGACGACGTGACCCGCGAACCATTCTGATGGATCTACGCCGAATCGCCATTGAGGAGTGGGACAATCTGGACCAACAGTGACTTGCTGTACTTGTGGATAGTATGCCACAACGAATACAGGTATGCATTCGTGCAAAAAGACGTACTACTGGGTATCAGAGGTACCGGTGTGTACAGCAATATAGACCACCTCTGAAGGTCTCGCTGTATGGTGGTACAACAAGCAATGTGTGGTTTTCATGAGCAATAAAAAGGGCGTACACGATGTTTATGTTAATCTCTATTCCAATTTTCTGTACAGGTTCCGGAATTCTCGGAACCGACGTGATGTAAAACGTTTTTTGATGTGTGTAGCTTATCGAAACATTTTCGTTAGGGAAACTAACCCTTCAGTTGGATGCTAAAGGAGCATAATAAGTTCCCTAAAGATTTACACCAGCGAGCTGCTTCGTAAAAATGTCAATGAAAAATTCATGAAATATTTCAGAACCTATATTAGTATATTAAGTTTAAGAATCCAATACGCTAATTCGCTTTGCCGAAAATGTAATGGAGAAAGTATATGTAATATCGCACAGGACATTTAGCATCCTCGCAAATCCAAAGAGCATGTTTAATGAACGATATGTTACTAAATAATGTAAATGTTAAAGTATATAAGAGCACCCAAGGCATTTCATTAGAAATTTTCGGTACCCTGAGGTACATAATTCAGAGGAAGAAAATAAGAAATGTAACAGTAAAATCTAAGCCACAACAACCCAAGTAACTAATATCGACCCACTTAGATTTTGTGTCAACATACTATTTACTTATTTCTTGGTCTATAAAATACTGTCACAGAGTTAGCGGGAGAAGTTAAAATTACTCATTGGACGTACCAAAGTATAGATTTTACTCAAAGACTCTCATAGTGGTCTAAGCACTATGGGACTTAACACCTGAGATCATCAGTCCCCTAGACTTAGAACTCCTTAAAACTAACTAACCCAAGGACATCACACACATCCATATCCGAGGCAGGATTCGGACCTGCGACCGTAGCAGTAGCGCGGCTTCGGACTGAAGAGCCTAGAACCTCTCGGCCACAGCGGCCGGCTATAGATTTTACTGTAGTAGTTATTGCCTCTCTCCGTTATCATCTACGATACAAAACAGACGAGTTTGTCGACCATTGTAACACCAATAAAATTGCCTCAAGTTAGTTAAGTACCCAGCTGAACATGTCGTAAGCCCCTTATTTTTTAAAGTTGTAATGAACTATCCATCCGAGAAGACGCGGAAACCAACGCCGTGGAATCTTTTTTAAGCTGATGATGTAGCCATCATATCTAATATCATCTGAAAACTTAAGGGAGCCATAAGGAGCGGAAGGATGCATTTCCAACAAATGGCTCTCACATCACCAGAACAAAGAACGAGCTCGCAATAAGCTCTGACACAAACATTTTATTATAGTTTATTGAATCATTTTTAACATTTTGTTATTATTATTGAATTTCTGAGGCTGAGTTCAACGCGTGAAGGGCCATGTTCCGCTATAGCTTCGTATCCGTTGTCTTATATTAACTTTTTTTTTCTTTAGGAAGGCTTGGATCATCAATCTTCTAACTATTCTGATACAGCCTGGCACCAATTTGTCTCCGGTGTCAACGCCTTCATGCCAGAGTTACAATTGTACACAACGTGCTCAGTTATTTGTGGAATGCGCTCCAATCTCTGTCTTCCCCTACAGTTTTCACCCTCTTCAGCTTTATCTCGTACAATGGAAATTATTTCCCGATGTCTTTACGTATGTCATATCATCCAGTCTCGTCCTCTCCTCAACAGTTTTCACGTGTTGCTCTTCTAGACAATTCTGTGAAGTACCTCTTCATTCCTTATCAGTCCACCTTATTTTCAACATACGTCCGTAGCACCACTGCTCAAACACACCCACTCCCTTTTTAACTGTTTTCCGACAGTCCATGATTCACTATCATACAATGTGTGCTCCAGACGCATTTCCTCAGTTACTTCTTCCTCAAATTGAGGTCGATGTTTGATATTAGTAAACTCCTTTTTCTGGGAATACACTTTTTGCTATGTTAAGGAGCAGGAGAGGCACCAGAGGACATTTTATTTTCTACTGTCTATACTTTTATAAATAAATTCACACAACTTTGTCAGCATGACCAGGAATGATTCAGGATTCACACTCATAGCAGTGGAAGTGCAAAAACATAACAAAACAATTTTTTTTAGATATGAAATTTCATCATTTTTTCACTTACTGTTGGCTGCATTTGTTGCTATAGTACATTTTCCTTCACAAATAAGAGAGATTCTTTCATGAATTTTGCACAGCATACAAACCATACCTACAGGTGTCTGAAACTCTAGAATTTTCCAAATCTATTAAAAACTGTGGTAAAAATTGGGGTAATTAAAATATGATTTTTTTGTAAACATAAAGTTTAAAACGTAACAGCTCATTCATTTTTCATAAATTAAATAGATTCCAGAGTTTCAGACACCTGTATGTATGGTTTGTATGCTGTGAAAACTTCATCGAACAGTCTCTCCTACTTATGAAGAAAAGTGTACCTATAGCAACAAATGCAGCCAATAGTAAGTGAAAAATGATGAAATTTCACATGTAAAAAAAATATTTTGTTATGTTTTTGAACTTCCGCTGCTGCGAGTGTGAATCCTACATCCTTCCTGGTCATGCTGACAAAGTTTTATGAATTTACTTGTAAAAGTATAGACAGTGGAAATTAAAATGTCCTCTGGTGCCTCTCCTGCTCCAAGTCAGCCCGTTTGACGTCCTACCACCCCTTAATCTGCTTAATGTTTCTCTTGCATTATCATTCACTTGCTGTTTTGCTTCCAAGGTAGCAGACTCCTTCAGGTAGACTACTTCGTGGTCCCCAGTTTTGGTGTTAAGTTTATCCCTCACCTCATTTCTGCTTCTGCTCATTAGTTTCGCCTTTCATTCCTCCATCGGTACCCTTACACGACGACTTTGTTGTCCGTTTGTTTTCTGTCTGTCTGTCTGTGTGTCTGTCTGGCCCAGTGTTAAAACCTCCTCTTCTCAGCAGCCGGTACAGGTATCGAGCTGAAATTTATGTCAATAATAGAGTCTACGGTCCCTTAGGGTGTGAATAACATAAGCCTCTACGGTAATGCAATTAAATGAGTGCGTTAATTCCCGTCCTGCGGCCATTATGACGTCGGAAACCTCTTGAGGTGCATCAACTGAGTGCAAATGACAGCTCCGCCTATGCCCTGCAGTTTTATACGTTGTGCACACTTCGCTACCACCGGCTGTGTATGTGAGTATCGCAGTCCCATTACTTTTCTTACCTCAGTGTATACACGTCTGGTCTGGTAATCCAGCGGTAAGCCGCGTGTCTGGTCGCGGAATCGCCTATCGGTCGGACCACGAGTTTTCCTATCTAAGTTTTAACCTAACCTTCACTTCTCAACGATGTGAGAGTCGCTCGAACAACACGTATTATGGATTACACGTTAAATTATAGGTCAACATTCCACGTTTGGATAACTGGGGTAGAAAGGGGTCACACAACTCGCCCAAGTGGCGACCAGCAGGATTACAGGGCTATTACAAATGATTGAAGGGATTTCATAAATTCACTGTAGCTCCATTCATTGACATATGGTCACGACACACTACAGATACGTAGAAAAACTCATAAAGTTTTGTTCGGCTGAAGCCGCACTTCAGGTTTCTGCCGCGAGAGCGCTCGAGAGCGCAGTGAGACAAAATGGCGACAGGAGCCGAGAAAGCGTATGTCGTGCTTGAAATGCACTCACATCAGTCAGTCATAACAGTGCAACGACACTTCAGGACGAAGTTCAACAAAGATCCACCAACTGCTAACTCCATTCGGCGACGGTAAGCGCAGTTTAAAGTTTCTGGATGCCTCTGTAAGGGGAAATCAACGGGTCGGCCTGCAGTGAGCGAAGATACGGTTGAACGCGTGCGGTCAAGTTTCACGCGTAGCCCGCGGAAGTCGACGAATAAAGCAAGCAGGAAGCTAAACGTACCACAGCCGACGGTTTGGAAAATCTTACGGAAAAGGCTAAACCAGAAGCCTTACCGTTTACAATTGCTACAGGCCCTGACACCCGATGACAAAGTCAAACGCTTTGAATTTTCGGCGCGGTTGCAACAGCTCATGGAAGAGGATGCGTTCAGTGTGAAACTTGTTTTCAGTGATGAAGCAACATTTCTTCTTAATGGTGAAGTGAACAGACACAATGTGCGAATCTGGGCGGTAGAGAATCGTCACGCATTCGTGCAGCAGATTAGCAATTCACCAAAAGTTAACGTGTTTTGTGCAATCTCACGGTTTAAAGTTTACGGCCCCTTTTTCTTCTGCGAAAAAAACGTTACAGGACACGTGTATCTGGACATGCTGGAAAATTGGCTCATGCCACAACTGGAGACCGACAGCGCCGACTTCATCTTTCAACAGGATGGTGCTCCACCGCACTTCCATCATGATGTTGGGCGTTTATTAAACACGAGATTGGAAAACCGATGGATCGGTCGTGGTGGAGATCATGATCAGCAATTCATGCCATGGCCTCCACGCTCTCCCGACTTAACCCCATGCGATTTCTTTCTGTGGGGTTATGTGAAAGATTCAGTGTTTAAACATTCTCTACCAAGAAACGCGCCAGAACTGCGAGCTCGCATCAACGATGCTTTCGAACTCATTGATGGGGACATGCTGCGCCGAGTGTGGGAGGAACTTGATTATCGGCTTGATGTCTGCCGAATCACTAAAGGGGCACATATCGAACATTTGTGAATGCCTAAAATCACTAAAGGGGCACATATCGAACATTTGTGAATGCCTAAAAAATATCTCAAATAATAAAGTTATTGTAGAGCTGTGAAATCGCTTCAATCATTTGTGATAACCCTGCACTTGCACCAGGTCATAAACAGAAGGAAAACTATTCGAATGGTAGCACGAAAAACAGCGAGAATGTCCTAGGTAGAGTTAAGGACGTAAAGGAGCGAACCAGCTTTTCGACTTATCCACCAGCTTCAAATACATTTAAATGTGTGTGTGTGAATTCCTAAGGGAGCAAACTGCTGAGGTCGTCGGTCCCTAGACTTACACATTAACTAAACTGACTTATGCGAAGAGCCACACACACACACACCCATGCCCGAGGGAGGACTCGAAACTCCGGCGGGAGGGGTCGCGCTACATTTCAATGGAGACATGTTCATGTATTAACGCTTTTTTACTTGTTAGTATTTGCCCCTATGTCATATAATATAATGCATCGTGTCAAGTATATTAAAGTGATACATGATGTCGTATCGTATAACATGGCACATACGGGATGAAAATCATTGAACTATATGAAGGTTTGCGTTAGAACGTTCAAACTGAACGGTTGACTGCGGGGAAGATGGGAATTAGTAGGTCTATGCGCACGCGTCTTGTTGTTCTCTGCCATTTGCACTTGAAAATGTCACGAATGGGTTTGTCAATAGGCAAAAGTGGCGCATCTGGGGGACTGAGAATCCGCGTTTCGCGATCAGGAAGTCGTTTCTCCCTCAAAGGGGCGAGTGTGCGGTGTGCAATGTCTAGTCACGGAATAATCGTTTCCATATACCTTGATGGCACGGTGACTACCGAAAGCTACGTGAAAGTTCTGGATGATGATTTCATCCCCATTATCCAGAGTGATCCTGATTTCGACAAGATGTGGTTCATGCAAGATGAAGCTCGACACCATCGAAGCAGGAGAGTGTTTGATAGTCCTGAAGGAACACTTTGGGGACTGCATTCTGGCTCTGGGGTACCCAGAGGCCACTGCCATGGGCTTTGATTAGCCGCCGTATTATTCGGATCTAAACACACGCGACTATATTAGAGACACGGTGTACAGCAATAACCTCAGAACCATTGCTGAGGTGAAAACAATCATCCAGGAGGTCATCGACAGCATAGTTGTTCCGACACTTCAGCGGGTCATGCAGAATGTCGCTATTCGTCTGCGCCACATCATCACCAATGATGGCAGGCATATCGAACATGTCATAACCGAAATCTGAATATCTGTAGCGACGTTTACATGTTAAATAAAGTGCATGCATGCCATAGTGTGTAACTAATTTACGTTTTATATTATATAGCTCAATAACTGTCAACTTGTATATATACGGTAGTATCACTCCCTATGAAGCATATCCCAGATTTTCAGTTGTCGCAATAATGATTCTCGATGGCAGTATGCTTTATCACACTACGACACTGCAAGCATTACATCGGCACTGAATGTTTTTGATTGTTGGAACATGTAGGTCTATCGAAGGAAAATGTCTGCAACTTCAGCACCAGCACTGTGAGATACCTTCACGTTCTCTCCTCCTATGACCTTTTCCTTATCGCATTCATCATAACTTTTCTATACGCATTTGATTAGTTCTTCGTCTATTAAAGGTTGATCATAAATAGTTGCTCGCCCAATAGAGAACTTAGCAGCAATGGCATTCTGCAAAGAACCTCAGATCAACTTATCTCTAATCTCTGTTTCTGCCTGAGGTCTAGCATAACGTGTTGCTTTTTAGAAACCGTGACATTAAACCGTAAACATAATCATAGCTTTCAAATATTTCACTGCTTAACACGGAATACACGAGTAAAAATACAGAGATTCCGACTTGTACTTTCAGATACTGGGTTTTTGTTGTTGTGGTCTTCAGTCCTGAGACTGGTTTGATGCAGCTCTCCACGCTACTCTATCCTGTGCAAGCTCCTTCATCTCCCAGTACCTACTGCAACCTACATCCTTCTGAATCTGCTTAGTGTATTCATCTCTTGGTCTCCCTCTACGATTTTTACCCTCCACACTGCCCTCCAATGCTAAATTTGTGATCTCTTGATGTCTCAGAACATGTCCTACCAACCGATCCCTTCTTCTAGTCAAGTTGTGCCACAAATTTCTCTTCTCCCCAATCCTATTCAATACCTCCTCATTAGTTGCGTGATCTACCCACCAAATCTTCAACATTCTTCTGTAGCACCACATTTCGAAAGCTTCTATTCTCTTCTTCTCCAAACTATTTATCGTCCATGTTTCACTTCCATACATGGCTACAATCCATACAAATACTTTCAGAAACGACTTCCTGACACTTAAATCAATATTCAATGTTAACAAATTTCTCTTCTTCAGAAACGCTTTCCTTGCCATTGCCATTCTACATTTTATATCCTCTCTACTCCGACCATCATCAGTTATTTTGCTCCCTAAATAGCAAAACTCCTTTACTACTTTAAGTGTCTCATTTCCTAATCTAATTCCGTCAGCCTCACCCGACTTAATTCGACTACATTCCATTATCCTCGTTTTGCTTTTGTTGGTGTTCATCTTATATCCTCCTTTCAAGACACTGTCCATTTCGTTCAACTGCTCTTCCAAGTTTTTGCTGTCTCTGACACAATTACTACACTCCTGGAAATTGAAATAAGAACACCGTGAATTCATTGTCCCAGGAAGGGGAAACTTTATTGACACATTCCTGGGGTCAGATACATCACATGATCACACGGACAGAACCACAGGCACATAGACACAGGCAACAGAGCATGCACAATGTCGGCACTAGTACAGTGTATATCCACATTTCGCAGCAATGCAGGCTGCTATTTTCCCACGGAGACGATCGTAGAGATGCTGAATGTAGTCCTGTGGAACGGCTTGCCATACCATTTCCACCTGGCGCCTCAGTTGGACCAGCGTTCGTGCTGGACGTGCAGACCGCGTGAGACGACGCTTCATCCAGTCCCAAACATGCTCAATGGGGGACAGATCCGGAGATCTTGCTGGTCAGGGTAGTTGACTTACACCTTCTAGAGCACGTTGGGTGGCACGGGATACATGCGGACGTGCACTGTCCTGTTGAAACAGCAAGTTCCCTTGCCGGTCTAGGAATGGTAGAACATTGGGTTCGATGACGGTTTGGATGTACCGTGCACTATTCAGTGTCCCCTCGACGATCACCAGTGGTGTACGGCCAGTGTAGGAGATCGCTCCGCACACCATGATGCCGGGTGTTGGCCCTGTGTGCCTCGGTCGTATGCAGTCCTGATTGTGGCGCTCACCTGCACGGCGCCAAACACGCATACGACCATCATTGGCACCAAGGCAGAAGCGACTCTCATCGCTGAAGACGACACGTCTCCATTCGTCCCTCCATTCACGCCTGTCGCGACACCACTGGAGGTGGGCTGCACGATGTTGGGGCGTGAGCGTAAGACGGACTAACGGTGTGCGGGACCGTAGCCCAGCTCCATGGAGACGGTTGCGAATAGTCCTCGCCGATACCCCAGGAGCAACAGTGTCCCTAATTTGCTGGGAAGTGGCGGTGCGGTCCCCTACGGCACTGCGTAGGATCCTACGGTCTTGGCGTGCATCCGTGCGTCGCTGCGGTCCGGTCCCAGGTCGACGGGCACGTGCACCTTCCGCCGACCACTGGTGACAACATCGATGTACTGTGGAGACCTCACGCCCCACGTGTTGAGCAATTCGGCGGTACGTCCACCCGGCCTCCCGCATGCCCATTATACGCCCTCGCTCAAAGTCCGTCAACTGCACATACGGTTCACGTCCACGCTGTCGCGGCATGCTACCAGTGTTAAAGACTGCGATGGAGCTCCGTATGCCACGGCAAACTGGCTGACACTGACGGCGGCGGTGCACAAATGCTGCGCAGCTAGCGCCATTCGACGGCCAACACCGCGGTTCCTGGTGTGTCCGCTGTGCCGTGCGTGTGATCATTGGTTGTACAGCCCTCTCGCAGTGTCCGGAGCAAGTATGGTGGGTCTGACACACCGGTGTCAATGTGTTCTTTTTTCCATTTCCAGGAGTGTATGTCATCGGCGAACCTCAAAGTTTTTATTTCTTCTCCCTGGATTTTAATACCTACTCCAAATTTTTCTTTTGTTTCCTTTACTGCTGGCTCAATATACAGATTGAATAACACCAGGGAGAGGCTACAACCCTGTCTCACTCCCTTCCCAACCACTGCTTCCCTTTCATGCCTCTCGACTTTTATAACTGCCATCTGGTTTCTGTACAAATTGTAAATAGCCTTTCGCTCCATGTATTTTACCCCTGCCACCTTTAACATTTGAAAGAGAGTATTACAGTCAACATTGCAAAAAGCTTTCTCTAAGTCTACAAATGCTAGAAACATAGGTTTGCCTTTCCTTAATCTTTCTTCTAAGATAAGTCGTAGGGTCAGTATTGCCTCATGTGTTCCAACATTTCTACGGAATCCAAACAGATCTTCCCCGAGGTCGGCTTCTACAAGTTTTTCCATTCGTCTGTAAAGAATTCGCGTTAGTATCTTGCAGCTGTGACTTATTAAAATGATAGTTCGGTAATTTTCATATCTGTCAACACCTGCTTTCTTTGGGATTAGAATTATTATATACTTCTTGAAGTCTGAGGATATTTTGCCTGTCTCATATATCTTGCTCACCAAATAGTAGAGTTTTGTCAGGACTGGCTCTCCCAAGGCCGTCAATAGTTCTAATGGAATGTTATATACTCCCGGGGCCTTGTTTCGACTCAGGTCTTTCAGTGCTCTGTCAAACTCTTCACACAGTATCATACCTCCCATTTCATCTTCATCTAAGTCCTCTTCCATTTCCATAATATTGTCCTCAAGTACATCGCCCTTGTATAGACCCTCTATATACTCCTTCCACCTTTCTGCATTCCCTTCTTTACTTAGAACTGGGTTTCCATCTGAGCTCTTGATATACATACAAGTGGCTCTCTTTTCCCCAAACGTCTCTTTAATTTTCCTGTAGGCAGTATCTATCTTACCCCTAGTGAGATAAGCCTCTACATCCTTACATTTGTCCTCTAGCCATGCCTGCTTAGCCTTTTTGCACTTCCTGTCGATCTCATTTTTGAGAAGTTTGTATTCCTTTTTGCCTGCTCAATTTACTGCATTTTTATATTTTCTCCTTTCATCAATTAAATTCAATATATCTTCTGTTACCCAAGGATTTCTACTAGCCCTCGTCTTTTTACCTACTTGATCCTCCGCTGCCTTCACTACTTCATCCCTCAGAGCTACCCATTCTTCTTCTACTGTATTTCTTTGCCCCATTCCTGTCAATTGTTCCCTTATGCTCTCCCTGAAACTCTGTACAACCTCTGGTTTAGTCAGTTTATCCAGGTCCCATCTCCTTAAATTCCCACCTTTTTACAATTTCTTCAGTTTTAATCTACAGTTCATAACCAATAGATTGCGGTCAGGGTCCACATCTGCCCCTGGAAACGTCTTACAATTTAAAACCCGGTTCCTAAATCTCTGTCTTACCATTATATAATCTATCTGATAACTTTTAGCCCGCATCCCGTGGTCGTGCGGTAGCGTTCTCGCTTTCCACGCCCGGGTTCCCGGGTTCGATTCCCGGCGGGGTCAGGGATTTTCTCTGCCTCATGATGGCTGGGTGTTGTGTGCTGTCCTTAGGTTAGTTAGGTTTAAGTAGTTCTAGGTTCTAGGGGAATGATGACCATAGATGTTAAGTCCCATAGTGCTCAGAGCCATTTTTTTTGGTACCTTTTAGTACCTCCAGGACTCTTCCATGTATACAACCTTCTTTTATGATTCTTGAACCAAGTGTTAGCTATGATTAAGTTATGCTCTGTGCAAAATTCTACCAGACGGCTTCCTCTTTCGTTTCTTACCCCCAATCCATATTCACCTACTATGTTTCCTTCTCTCCCTTTTCCTATGCTCGAATTCCAGTCACCAATGACTATTAAATTTTCGTCTCCCTTCATACCTGAATTATTTCTTTTATCTCATCACACATTTCTTCAATTTCTTCGTCATCTGCAGAGCTAGTTGGCATATAAATTTGTACTTCTGTAGTAGGCATGGGCTTCGTGTCTATCTTGGCCACAATAATTCGTTCGCTATGCTGTTTGTAGTAGCTTACCCGCACTCCTATTTTTTTATTCATTACTAAACCTACTCCTGCATTACCCCCATTTGATTTGGTATTTATAACATTGTATTCACCTGACCAGAAGTCTTGTTCCTCCTGCCACCGAACTTCACTAATTCCCACTATATCTAAATTTAACTTATCCATTTCCTTTTTTAAATTTTCTAATCTACCTGGCCGATTAAGGGCTCTGACATTCCACGCTCCGATCCGTAGAACGCCACTTTTCTTTCTCCTGATAACGACGTCCTCTTGAGCACTCCCGTCCCGGAGATCCGAATGGGGGACTATTTTACCTCCGTAATATTTTACCCAAGAAGACGCCATCATCATTTAACCATACAGTAAAGCTACTGGGACAATGTTATTAAGGAGGCCGTTGAAATTAAATTCGCAAGTAATCATACAAATAGAAAAGGTGGTTGTTGTTTGATTTCTGCATGCAGTCCTGCTCTCTGAAAAAACGGAGGAACGGAGTTTGCTACCTCACCCGTTGGTTATAACTTTTGCTGTTGCGCACGAGAATTCAGTATTGTATGCGTCATTTCTGCTTGAGCCACTAGAGGGTGGATGAGGAACAAATTATTGGGAGTCTGGAATACTGAAGGCCGGATTAGCAAGAGTTTAGTGTATGTCTGAAATGGCCACGTGCAGAATCGCTTTTTTTGGAGGGAGGGAGGGGGGGGGGGGGGTTACTGTACTCGGCTCTCATTTGAGCTACGAACATAGAGTGAAAAGTTTTTTATTTACCCACGACCAGTGGGATTTCTACAGCCATTCGAACAACTGTCTTACTGTAGCTATGCTACAGGATATTAAACACAATTTGAACAAGGAAGCGGAGTTGGTGCCCTGCCAAATTGTGCGAACCGATTAATTCCTTCTGAAAAATATTTTAATTGAGCTGAAGTTAATGCTCAGCTAGTAGCACCACTTGTATGTGCACCGTTCGGATTTTACTTGCTGAAACAGCCACCCTTAAATAACTCCGGACTGAAAGAGACTGATGGTTCAAATTTGCTCCAACGGTGTAGCGCACCATGGTCTAAGATAAGTTTTAACCGTTTGCAAAAATCTTGCTTCGGTTGGATTTTACGTGCAAAAACCATGTTTTTCTGGGAAGTTTTTGAAGAGCATTAGTTTTATACTTTAAACTTACACGAATTGGTTCAAACTTCGCATTAAGGTACGTAAATGGATAAAGTGAAAAGCGAAATTTTTTATCCCATAACCTTTATCCGTTGTCTTGATACATTGGTTTAAAGTCGAGCTCAGTGAAGCAAGTAAAATTCATTCTTACCTGAATTGAATGTACGGAGAAAGTTTAAATTGAATCATATGAATAAAAAATACATTCTTACAATGAAACTGAAGAGTCGCTTTCAAAAATGTAGCTTCAATCAGATTTTATGTGGAAAACATTTTTTTTGTAAGTTGCCTCGATATGACACAGCAAAAAGCCTATGCTAGGTCAATCGCCGCCCGATTCTACAAAAATCTATATCAGTTGTCAAGGAATGGGGGTCTAACGTCAAAATTATGGTAGAGTGAAAGTTGGGAACCAGAATGAAAACTGCTTCCATCGCAGCAAGATAAAAGACGAATCTGTCCTGGGCAGGGTTAGGAATTTCAAACAACGGAACTAGCTTTTCGACTTATCTGGCAGATTCAAAACATTTGGATCGAATCATCTTCACATACTCACATTTTTTTGAAGAGTTAACCCTATTTTCCGAGCGCAGTTAGCTCTCTTAGACCCCTCCCTTGTTACATGTATGGTGAGGGGTAAAGAAAAAATAGATACAGAGCTTTGTGCTCCTAGAGATTGGGATGCATCTATAATAGGAAGTTCCCAAGAGTCGGCCTGCATCTGTAATAGGAAGTATGCCAGAGTGGGAAGCACACCTCTTAAACTTTAATGATATGTTGTGTCTTATTGCAAAACACGCGAAATGCCATGCTGGACGACATGATGGTATAGGGAAACAATTATTGAACTACATGAAAAAGAAACGTAAATTACTTACAAACTACGGCGTGCACATACTTTATTCCGTGACATTTTCACGTGTAAATGGCAAACAACAACGCTTGCGCATGCACTTACTAATTCCCATCATGCCCTGCGTCCAACCGTGCAGTTTGAATGTCCTAATGCAAACCGTTCAGCAGTTATGATGAATTTATTTCATTTAGTTTAATAATTGTCACCCTGTACATACTCAAGCAGTAAGTTTTCTATGAAAATAAATGTATCCTTGGATTTAATAGAGTACAAACTCTATGTGTTGACACTAAATTAAAGACACTCTCAATAATCCGACACTTACGCTAATCCGAAAATCATATGTGCAAGGAGTAGCCGGATTATAAAGAGTGCTTTTTTCAGATATTTAGACGATACTTTTGTTGTTTGGCCTCATGATAGTGAGAATACTGAACCACTTTTTAGAAAACATGAATTCAGTCCATCCGAATATTCGTTTCACGATGTAGGTGGAAAAACATGGCTGTCTTCCTTGATGTGCTGGTCAGGAGGAAGGTGGATGTTACGTTGGGACATGCTATTTTTGGGTGGCCTACTCACTCTTATTTGTGTCTGCAGGTTGATAGTTGTCACCATACGGCTCAACTTGAAGGGGTTCTTCGTATGGCGGTACACAGGGCCCAACACATCTCTGACCCTGAGTGTTTGTCAGTTGAGTTAGCGCATGTCGAAGCCACCCTTCGTCACAATGGTGAGAGTGAACGACAGATAAGACTTTTTGCCTTACGTAGAGAGCATTTCGAACAGGATTGGTCGTATTTTGCGGAAATACTATGTGAAGTGTGTTTTTCGTCCACCATCTACGATCGGCGTTCGTTTAGGTTCCGAAAAGGATAATCTTGGTTTGCGTAAGCCAATTCCTTGCAGTTATGGCTTGTCATATATTGGCCAGCCGAAGTGGCCGAGCGGTTCTAGGCGCTACAGTGTGGAACCGCGCGACCGCTACGGCCGCAGATTCGAATCCTGCCTCGGGCATTGATGTGTGATGTCCTTAGGTTAGTTAGGTTTAACTTGTTCTAAGTTCTAGAGGACTGATGACCTCAGAGGTGTCCCATAGTGCTCAGAGCTATTTGAACCATTGTTGTCATATATTGGTCAAGATATCAGGACCGTGGAGGACCGATGTACAAATCATAAGTGGCACACACGCTTACAACATCCGAGCAAATCCTCCATTGCAGAACACTGTCTTAACACCGGCCAGCCTATTGAACGTAACAACACGGATATTCTGATGTGCACTTCCAGCTGTTGGGATATTGTTGTTAAGGAAACTGTTGAAATAAAATTAGCAAGTAACTTACAAATGAATTTGGTGGTTTCTGTTTGAATTCTGCATGGAAGCCTGCTCTCTCAGATAGCTGAGTTTATGCTACCTCACCCGTTGATTATTAATTTCACTATCGATTATATCTGAGGACGGTCATATCTGGTTTGTAATGGCGCTAGTATTTCCAGTGTGTGTGTGTGTGTGTGTGTGTGTGTGTGTGTGTGTGTGTGTGTTTTTTTTTTTTTTTTTTTTTGAGGCGTAGCGCCGTATAACGATCCTGCCTTGGAGGCGGTTAGGTGGGAGATGTGTCTCGGAGCTGGATGGTGACAGATGGTGACGCGAGACTGGAAGCGCAGTAGTTTATGTATCAGCCGATAGAGGACAATATTGAATAGGGGGACTGTGATTTTAATTTCGATTGTGCCCACTAGAGTGCACTAAAGTAATAGAATGTTTTTCATAAACTGTTCTAGTATTTTCATAAAGTGTTATGTCTTTTTGTGTATGTAAAATGTTATACATGTGTTTTAGCAGTATGAATGATGCGTGAGTTTGGTTTAAGGTTAATATGAAGATAATTGTTTAACGAATTATGTAGTAGGATTTAGTGTGGGAAATGTACAAAGGAGATTTTTGTAGAATAGATTTGTAAAGTAAGTTTATGGTAAAGGGAAAGTTAATTCAGGTATAAATTACAATAGTAAATGACTTTATGCATAAGCAAAACTTCAGCATATTAGATAATTACGTCGGTAAAAAGTGCATTCAATAGGTTCACTATTTTGCGATTGGTTATTGATGAAAAGCGCGGACTGACGCGGGAGAATGTTGTTTTGCTATTGGCTGTTGAGTAAACTGACCAATGACAAAGCAATATCCTTCGCGCGACTTTCTCTGCTGGTAGAGAAGACTTAGAGTATTCTAGAGAGCGGTCGGAACCTAGCCATGAAACAGTTCGGACGTGTGTAGTAGTAGTTCCGACGAAAATGGTAAGTTGCCGGATATAGCAGTGTTTCATACAACAAAAGTGTTGTAAAGTGACGGCATAATTATTCCGATGGGTGTGTAGAAATTTCGGAATTTTTAAGTGAATTGTGTGACGAGAAAAAACATTAATTCCGCGTGGCGTACTGAGCAGGTCAGTGGCTAAAAGCTGTGACTGCATTTGGTACCGACAGACTTAATATTTGGAAAATGCAACACCATAAACCTGCTAACGTGAGTGAAAGGGATTGTGAGTGACTGTGTTAAGGCTAGCACGGGCTTGGCAGTGATACTTGTTCACCTAAGTTTCAGTCCGCCCCGGTAGCTGAGTGGTCAGCGTGACAGACTGTCAATCCTAAGGGCCCGGGTTCGATTCCCGGCTGGGTCGGAAATTTTCTATGCTCAGGGACTGGGTGTTGTGTTGTCCTAATCACCATCATTTCATCCTCATCGACGCGCAGGTCGCCGAAGTGGCGTCAAATCGAAAGACTTGCACCAGGCGAACGGTCTACCCGACGGGAGGCCCTAGCCACACGTCATTTCCATTTCACCTAAGTTTCAGAATATATTAATTGACGACAAAATTTCCAACCTTTCATTTCGTGTGAAAACTTTCTCCCAAAACGTAGATTAGTGACTTCAATTGCAGCCTGGTTCACGTCGAAGTACAGTAGGTTTCGCTCGGCTTTCCTACTGATGATCTGCTCAGACAATGTGTACAGGTTCGTCGTAAGAAAGAACCGCGCCGCCGCAGTGTGTGTGCGTGTGTGTGTATGTGTGCGTGCATGTGATATCTTTACGAGGTTTCTGTGAAAATCGAGATTCTAAATTCGCTTCCACAGGTAGTACTTGTTGCAGTTTTGCCTTGAAAATGGCAGGGTGCGTTCCTGTCGAGATATCGGCGGTTATCGACGACGTCACCCGGCTGCGTTCCCGTAAGTTATCTGCACAAGATTCTAGTGTGTTTGTTGCAGTGCTGCCTCGCTGTAGTGATCAAATTTTACGAAATCCTCAGAACACGTGTCCTACTCGCACTTGGCCGCTTTTTTTCTCCTGTTTACTCTCAGTCCATAGCTTTTTTCGTCAGACTGCCCACTCAGCGAGTCGTAAAACGAATTATCCGGGCGCGCCGTCCGCAGCTGGCCGTAGTTCACGTAACGGTGAGCGTCTGGGCAGAGTCCCGGCGACCATCCGTCTGCGTCGCGGCCGGCGTCTGCTGACAAATTAGCGGCTGCCGCTTGCGCCGCGTATGGCCGGGTCTGCTGGTCCGCCGCGGCGGGCCGCAAGAAGCCGCCCCCAGCCTGAACCTGAACCTGAACCCGAACCTGGCCGCGCCGTATGCGGCAGGAAGCTGCCGCCACCGGGACTCGACCCCGCGACCAGCTGCGCCAGTGACAGCGGCCGCTCCGCGGACGAGCGTCACATTGTCCTGTGCTTGCCGAGTGGACAGCGAAACCTGGTTCTCCTGTAAGGAGGAGTTCTGTGCCGCGCGAACAGCACAGGGCGTTTAGCAACAGGAGGACGCAAAGTTTAAAACGTTGTGGCAGTTGTGTTTTGTCAAGGAAGTGAAACTGCAAGCGCATTAACCACTCAACCCATACGTATTGTCTGCACAGTACTGTGTCAAAAAGAAGTTTCCTTATACCTCTTATTTATATATTTTTTTGTTCCTTGCAGGAAGTTCAATGAAAAAACTAGCACCTTACAGGTCTGTAACCCAAAAAAAAGTATTTCAACTACATGTAACAACAAAAGAGTTTTCATAGTTTCTAGTTAATTTTACACAGTCCAGTCACACTAATGTGACCACCGCCTATCATCGACGACAACATGTAGAAACCACCAATAGCCGGCAGTTGGCAGCACTAGAAGGGGAGGGTACATACAGGGTGGTCCAATGATAGTGACTGGGCCAAATATCTCACAAAATAAGCATCAAACGAAAAAACTACAAAGAACGAAACTCGTCTACCTTGAAGGGGGAAACCAGATGGCGCTATGGTTGGCCCGCTAGATGGCGCTGCCATAGGTCAAACGAATATCAACTGCGTTTTTTTTAAATAGGAACCCCCATTTTTTATTACATATTTGTGTAGTACGTATAGAAATATGAATGTTTTAGTTGGACCACATTTTTCGCTTTGTGATAGATGGCGCTGTAATAGTCACAAATGTATAAGTACGTGGTATCACATAACATTCTGCCAGTTCGGACGGTATTTGCATCGCGATACATTACCGTGTTAAAATGGACAGTTTACCAATTGCGGAAAAAGTCGATGTCGTGTTGATGTATGGCTATTGCGATCAAAATGCCCAACGGGCGTGTGCTATGTATGCTGCTCGGTATCCTGGACGCATCATCCAAGTGTCCGGACCGTTAGCCTGATAGTTACGTTATTTAAGGAAACAGGAAGTGTTCAGCCACAAGTGAAACGTCAGCCACGACCTGCAACAAATGATGCTGCCCAAGTAGGAGTTTTAGTTGCTGTCGCGGCTAATCCGCACATCAGTAGCAGACAAACTGCGCGAGAATCGGGAATCTCAAAAACGACGGTGCTGAGAATGATACATCAACATCGATTGCACCCGCACCGTATTTCTATGCACCAAGAATTGCATGGCGACGACTTTGAATGTCGTGTACAGTTCTTTCACTGGGCACAAAGAGAAATTACGGGACGATGACAGATTTTTTCCTCGCGTTCTATTTAGCGACGAAGCGTCATCCTCCAACAGGGGTAAACAGGCATGATATGCACTATTGTTCAACGGACAATCCACGATGGCTGCGACAAGTGGAACATCAGCGACCTTGGCGGGTTAATGTATGGTGCGACATTGTGGGAGGAAGGATAATTGGCCCCCATTTTATCGATGGCAATCTAAATGGTACAATGTATGCTGATTTCCTACGTAATGTTCTACCGATGTTACTACAAGATGTTTCACTGCATGACAGAATCGCGATGTACTTCCAACATGATGGATGTCCGGCACATAGCTCGCGTGCGATTGAAGCGGTATTGAATAGCATACTTCATGACAGGTAGATTGGTCGTCGAAGCACCATACCATGGCCGGCACGTCACCGGATCTAACGTCCCCGGATTTCTTTCTGTGGGGAAAGTTGAAGGATATTTGCTATCGTGATCCACCGACAACGCCTGACAACATGTGTCAGCGCATTGTCAATGCATGTGCAAACATTACGGAAGGCGAACTACTCGCTGTTGAGAGGAATGTCGTTACTCGTATTGCCAAATGCATTGAGGTTGACGGACATCATTTTGAGCATTTATTGCATTAATGTGGTATTTACACGTAATCACGCTGTAACATCATGCATTTTGAGAAATGATAAGTTCGCGAAGGTACATGTATCACACCGGAACAACCGAAATAAAATGTTCAAATGTACCTACGTTCTGTATTTAATTTAAAAAACCTACCTGTTACCAACTGTTCGTCTAAAATTGTGAGCCATATGTTTGTGACTATTACAGCGCCATCTATCACACATCGAAAAAAGTGATTCCACTAAAACATTCACATTTCTTTACGTACTGCACGAATATGTAATAAAAAATGGGGGTTCCTATTTAAAAAACGCAGTTGATATCCGTTTGACCTATGGCAGCGCCATCCAGCGAGCCAACCGTAGCGCCATCTGGTTTCCCCCCGCAAGCTAGAATAGTTTCGTTCTTTGTAGTTTTTATGTTGACGCATATTTCGTGAGATATTTGGCCCGGTCGCTATCAATGGACCACCCTGTATATTTTTCTGTTACTTGCAGGAAGTTCAATGAGAAAAGTAGCACTTTACAAGTCTGTAACCCACAAAAAAATACCTCAACTACATGTAACAACAAAAGAGTTTTCATAGTTTCTAGTTAATTTTACACAGACCAGTTACACTAATGTGACCACCGCCTATGTTCGACGCTATCGTGTAGTAACCACCAATACCCGGCAGGTGCCAGAACTAGAAGTGGAGGATATGTATAGCGGGGGGGTTTCGGGGGGACGCAGACAAAAGTGCAGTCGTTGCCGGAATGAGGAAACGGAGCGGTTTATCTGACGTCCAAGAGGACATGATCATCGGCTTTCATGAGAAGGGTGGAAGAATTTCCGAAGCAGCCAAGTTTATAACCTGTTTGCTTGCATCCGTGGTTGAGGTATAACGTGCATGGCAAAATGGCGCTATCCAAGAGTGGCGCCGAGGCACCTGTGGTGCACCCCGGGCCATAGATGTCCGCTCAGATGAACCAAGAGGCTACCAAAACGTCTCCACAACGACTGTCCAGTGAACGTTGCTGATTACGAGCCTTTGCAGCAAGCGCCTCGTTCATACACCCATACTGACTGCCGTTCATAGGCAACGGAGACCGGAGTCTCCACGTCAGTACCACAATTTGACGTCCAGTGTGTGACAATAGATGGACTTTTCAGATGGATCATACTGTATGCTCCATCGGACAGTTGGCCGTTGGCGTGTACGTCCCTGCAACAGTCGTCGCAGGATCCAGGCCGGTGTAGGGAGCGTTATGGTTTCGGGAATGTTCCCTGGGTCATCTCGTCATTACGTAAGGCACAATGGATCGACACAAGTATCGATCTGTCCTCCAACCCTACTTGCAGTTTGCTTTTCCTCGGCATAATGAAGTGTACTAGCAGGAAAGTGAAAAGTGTCACACAGCTCGCAGTGTACCTGTGTTGTTGGAAGAGCACTCCCCTGGCCGCCAAACATCTCTTCATTTAAACTTAGTCAAGAATCTGTGGGAACATCTCGATTGGGCTCCTCCTTCTTACCTTCGCTCTGTCCAACACCTCCTCTTCTCTCGCATCTCCCCACCCATTTCCTGCTTCGATTTCCCTGTGTTTATTTCTTTGCACTTCTCTATCCACATGCTCTCCCACCCCGCTCTATTTTAGTGGTGTTTGAAAGGGAACCTTGATTGGGAATTGAAGGTGTTTAAAATGAGTGCGTAAGTCGGTTCGGATCATTGATATGCGGGGTATGAGACAGATCTCTCCAGCTTTTGGAACTGAGTTGATAGTAGCTTCAAGGACAGTACTTTGCTTAGTGTTAACCTGCGGACGGGTAGGATTACGAGGTTCCGGATAACTCTTTGGAACAGGGTGTTTTCCCCGATAGACTCAAATATGCCATTGTAAAACCATTGCATAAAAAGGTGGATACGTCGGATGTCAACAACTACCGCCTAATCTCTCTTCTGCCAGCTCTATCAAAACTTTTTGAGAAAGTAACGTATTCAAGAGTAGCCTCCCATATTTGTAAAAAGTACTAACAAAATGTCGGTTTGGTTTTCAGAAAGGCTTTTCAACAGAAAATGCTATATACGCTTTCACCGATCAAATATTATATTCTCTGAGTAACTGGACATCACCCATTGGTATTTTTTGTGATCTCTCAAAGGCTTTTGATTGCGTAAATCATGGAATTCTTTTAGATAAGCTAAATCATTATGGTTTGAGTGGGCCAGTGCACAAATGGTTTAATTCATACTTAACTGGAAGAATGAAGAAAGTTGAAATAAGTAGTTCATGTAATGTTAAAACAACAGCTGATACCTCAAACTGGGGGGCTATCGAGTACGGGGTCCCACAGGGTTCGGTTTTAGGTCCTTTACTGTTCTTGATATACATTAATGACTTACCATTCCACATTGATGAAGATGCAAAGTTAGTTCTTTTCGCTGATGATACAAGTATTGTAATAACATCCAAAAACCAAGAACTAAGTGATGTAATTGTAAATGATGTTTTTCATAAAATTATTAAGTGGTTCTCAGCAAACAGACTCTCTTTAAATTTTGATAAAACGCAGTATATACAGTTCCATACAGTAAATGGCACAACTCCAGTAATAAATGTAGACTTTGAACAGAAGTCTGTAGCTAAGGTAGAATTTTCAAAATTTTTAGGTGTGTCCATTGATGAGAGGTTAAACTGGAAGCAACACATTGATGGTCTGCCGAAACGTCTGAGATCAGCTACGTATGCTATTAGGGTTATTGCAAATTTTGGCGATAAGAATCTCAGTAAATTAGCTTACTATGAGTACTTTCATTCACTGCTTTCGTATGGCATCATATTCTGGGGTAATTCATCGTTGGGTAGAAAAGTATTCATTGCTCAAAAACGTGTAATCAGAATAATTGCTGAAGCCCACCAACAGGCATCTTGCTGAAATCTATTTAAGGATCTAAGGATCCTCACGGTAACCTCACAGTATATATATTCACTTATGAAATATGTTGTTACTAATCCAACTCAGTTCAAAAGTAATAGCAGTGTGCATAGCTATAACACCAGGAGAAAGGATACAGGGTTAAATCTGACTTTGGCACAGAAAGGGGGAAATTATGCTGCCACAAAAGTCTTTGGTCACCTACCAAACAGCATCAAAAGCCTGACAGATAGCCAACTAACATTTAAAAATAAATTAAAAGAATTTCTAGATGACAACTCCTTCTACTCATTGGCTGAATTTTTAGATATAAATTAAGGAAAAAAAACTTAAACATTAGTGTCATGCAATATTTTGTGTAATGTAATATCTTGTACAGACATCTTTTATTAACCTGACACGTTCCACATCATTACGAAGTGTCGTATACATGATCTATGGAACAAGTATGAATCTAATCTGATCTCATCTAATCTAGTAATATTGGCGAAGAGAGAAATATATGGGAAACGTTGACATGAATAAGAGACAGGATGGTAGGATATCTGTTAAGACATTGGGGAATAAATTCCATGTTACTAGAGTGAGCTGTAGACAGTGATAACTGTATAGGGAGACAGAGATTGGGATACATCCAGCAAATAATTGAGGAAGTCGATTGCAGGTGTACTCTAAGATGAAAAGGCTGGCGTAGCAGAGGAATTTTTGGCGGGTCGCATCAGCCAGTCAGAAGACTGATGACTCAAAAAAAAGGTATTCTCATCATAAGCGGATAAGACTTAAATACCATTTCCTGTTTCCAGAATGAAATTTTCACTGCGTCATCACTGCTTCAATTCCGCCAGTACCTCGTCCCCTACCTTCCAAACATCACAGAAGCTCTCCTGCGGACTTTTCAGAACTAATTTTCACTTTGCAGCGGAGTGTGCGCTGAAGTGAAACTTCCTGCGAAAGTGAAAATTTCATACCGGAAGCATCCCCCTGGCTGTGGCGAAGCCATGTTTACGCAATATCCTTTCTTCCAGGAGTGCTAGTTCTGCAAGGTCTGCAGGAGAGCTTCTGTGATGTTTGGATGGTAGGAGATGAGGCTTGGGTGGTTCAGATGGTAGAGCTCTTCCCAAGAACTGCAAAGGTCCCGAGTTCGTGTCTCGGCCCTGCACACAGTTTTAATCTGCCACGAAGTTTCAAGTTTTCTGTTGTCTGTTAAAACCGGCTGCGCATACGAAAAGAATACAGCACACTGCTGTGTATACAATTTTTGTTTAAAATTGTACATAACGAGAAAGAATATACGAGTGATTCAGTTGCCCCTACTGATGTCGTTTTATACAACTCCTACTATGCTATCCAGACAGGTGAGAGGCATGTAATCGATGTAAGTTCCGTCTCGGAGCTTAGCTATTGGAATGATACAGTAAAAAAATATAAATGAGGGTTTGCATAAGTCACATGGTATTCTTGGATTAAGATATAACTTACTGCTGCCATACTTATCCAAGTCTCTCCAAGCATCCTTTGTATAATTAAGTGTGTAGTGATACAGATTTTGCCGGCCGCGGTGGTCTCGCGGTTCTAGGCGCGCAGTCTGGAACTGTGCGACTGCTACGGTCGCAGGTTCGAATCCTGCCTCGGGCATTGATGTGTGTGATGTCCTTAGGTTAGTTAGGTTTAAGTAGTTCTAAGTTCTAGGGGACTGATGACCACAGCTGTTAAGTCCCATAGTGCTCAGAGCCATTCGATACAAATTTGGATGTCTCCGTAAGCTTATATTTATTCCGTTTATGTTAATTAATCTTTCGTGAATGGTTCGGAAACGTTGCCTTATAAGTGTGTTTCACTATCAGAAACAACGAAATTAACGGGAGATATCAAAATGAGAAGTGAGGAAGTAACAATTATTCTTTGTAGAACCCAATGTGAAGATTAATTGATGACTCTCTGCTTTGGTGTACTATAGTAGTTCCATAAATAAAATTTGTAACATAGTTCTAAGACGATTTAATTTAATTTACCAGCTCTTTTGACAATGTGCTTCACATCTCCAGAGCAAATGGCCAATAACATCGTTTTGTCGTGTGGGGTTGCATAAAATGACATCAGGAAGGGCAGCTGAACCACATTTTATGTACTGGCATTCGATATACGTCCTAATCTCTCTCTCCCCCCATCCCCCACCCTCTCTCTGTCCATCTCCTCTTCCATCCATCCCGTCACCTCGAACCTTGTTTATTTTTAGCGCAAAGAAAACTTTCATCGTGATTTGAAATCGCTTAAAATAAGTGGGTAAATCGGTTCGGATCATTGGTATTGTGGGTATGAGACATACTTCTCCATATGCCAGGTAAGTGAGGATACTAGCTTCAATGACAGTATTTTGCGTAGTTTTAATCCGTGAACGGGTAGTATTACAAAGCTTTGGACGATTCAGGTTCTAGCAATACTCTAATCACAATCCAATTAGCTTTAAGTACCAGCTATCCTGTTGTCTGTTAAAACCGACCGCTATGAAGAAAAAAACAGTCTTTACAAAATTTTTGTTTAAAATTAGACACAAGTAGAAAGAGTAAATGTGGGAGAAACATAATGGTTTAAATGCCCAGCTCTTGTGAAAGAAAATTATAACGTCCATTTTCACAGCACAGCAAAGTGCAACATTTTGTATCTCGCAGTTGCTTTTAACAGAAAACCTGTTCATCCTTGTTTAGTGAAATGTATAGCCTGTGCCCGTCTGAAATGTTTATTAGAGTCTTGAAGCCACTCTTATACAGCCATAAGGCATGACTGTAGATAATGTCGCTAATATTTTAGTAAAACTGTGAATCATTTAAGAACAACCATTTCAGAAGAACAAGTCGTTTACTATGAACTTCTAGGTGTATGAAGTAAGTCAACCTTTGTTCGGTATAAATCTATGAATAGTTGTTTCACCTCATCTTGTCTCACGTTGTCTGTATTCTATTTGCTCGTGTGAGCGCTTATGACTGTTAATTGAGAAAATATACAGTGT
Source organism: Schistocerca americana (assembly GCF_021461395.2). Taxonomy (NCBI): domain Eukaryota; kingdom Metazoa; phylum Arthropoda; class Insecta; order Orthoptera; family Acrididae; genus Schistocerca; species Schistocerca americana. The sequence goes on along the minus strand of NC_060125.1, from coordinate 351,791,753 downwards.
GAAAGTATGTAAAACTTTAATTTCACCGCTACGGTCGCAGGTTCGAATCCTGCCTCGGGCATGGATGTTCAAATGGCTCTGAGCACTATGGGACTCAACTGCTGAGGTCATTAGTCCCCTAGAACTTAGAACTAGTTAAACCAAACTAACCTAAGGACATCACAAACAGCCATGCCCGAGGCAGGATTCGAACCTGCGACCATAGCGGTCTTGCGGTTCCAGACTGCAGCGCCTTTAACCGCACGGCCACTTCGGCCGGCGTGCATGGATGTGTGTAATGTCCTTAGGTTAGTTAGGTTTAATTAGTTCTAAGTTCTAGGCGAATGATGACCTCAGAATTTAGGTCGCATAGTGCTCAGAGCCATTTGAACCATTTGAACCATTTTTTTTTTTTTTTTTTAATTTCACAATTACCTTCCACCTTATCCGAATGTAATCATCTTCTTGCAGGAGAAAAGCTTTATTATCAATTTCTTACGTGGATTCAGGGAAGTGAAATAGGGAGATTCAGTGGATAGGAATTAATTCAAAGTTTAAACTGTGAGAACTTCATTTTTGATCGCTATATTATGACGCGCAGCGGTTGTCATTTTGTTCATCAAATCGAACTAAGGTTAACATAAGTTGCCAGCATTAATGAACATTGACTTTACAATAATTGCGCAATCATTTTTGACCTGAATTTAACTTAGTTGCAAGGATGTAAACTAAACTGGGCAGGACTTCCTTAAAGATTATCGTCTTTATCCACTGATTAACCCAAATAACTGAAAGAGAGAAAGATGCTACGAAATGTTCAATTGCACTACGAATCCTGTTTTATGACGAATTTTAAAGACAGTAAACTCTGGCGTCTTCTAGCAAAGAAAATTAACATTTACCACGTCCTGACATCAGAAAGAAACCAATATTAACAATGACTAACCGCTACCAACTAGTCAAGAAGTATCAAGAATACTAGAACCACCACAGACAGCATCCTATAAAAATTACCATTTTTCTTTAAAATTTTTCTCATGTGGTCAGTGACCCCAGCAACGAACGGTAACCTGTCGGAGTGAGAAGGCGGTTCCTCGTCATTCTTATAAGCGGAATGGTATTCAGACATCTTTCTGTAGTCAAAACAAAATAAAAGACTTTTTCGGACGGAAAACGGATGCACCTGATTACCTCCACAATGCAGGCGTCTAGCAAGTGTCATGTGGCTGCGGCAAAGTGTCTATAGGTGAAACGGGAAGAACTGTTAAAGAACGCATTAAGGAACACGAACGGCACATGCGGCAAAAACAAAGTCCAAATTCGGCAGTAGCTGAACTGTGGCTCTGACATCGATTTTAATAACGTACGTGTACTGGCTTAAGAAACAAACATTTATAGAAGAAAGGTCCGAGAAGCGGTTGAAATCTCTAAGAACGCATCTAATTTCAACAGAGAGGACGGCTAGAGGCTTCCGGCATCGTGGCTCCCCGCCATCAAGGAAGTAAATACGTGGCCGCGGTATGTGAACATAAACAACGCGCTGCAAGTCATCTTGGCGGACAGTAATACTTTGGGTAAACATTCCCCCTCTCTTGCTCTGTCCGTTTCGAATCTAGCTACTGATGACCAATAGCGGCAGCAGGCATTTCAACCAATAACCATTCTCCAGCATAAGTGTGGAATAGTGCCTTTCTATCCAATGACGATGGGCCGCCAATGGTAACCACAGGAGATGAGCTACCAACGCCCCTTCTTCTGCATCAGAGCGGGAATACTAGCCTGACTATGGCCCGCCAATGGTAGCCATTTGAATTTTAACCAATACTATCACTTCTCCATCACGAACACCAGAAAACTCCCGCTTTATAAGTGGACGCGACACTCGTCTCTGACAGTGTTCTAGCAGTAGTGGACACCAAAAGATCCTGAGGAAGATCCCAGCAGAGGGGTCGAAACGTCGAACATTTTAGAAGAAACATGACGCAGCCTAATAACCCAGAAGATTTTAACTTCGGTGACAACGGCCACGAAAGCCTGCTGACTTACATGATTGTTAGAGTCAGACAATTAGTTTTTGAAGTAAAAGTTTTAAACGTCAACTTTCCTTCAATTACTTAACAAGTACAAAGGCCAGCACCGTATGCTCAGAAAAAAAATTTATTTTCTGATTATGGGTTCGCCGCACTGCACTCTACGGAATACAGTGGCTAAAACTGAGACGTGATCTCTTTAGAACAATTGCATCTCCTTGCATTAGAGTCCGCAAGGTTTTCTTTCCTATTTAGCTTCCTTGCTGCTACACTGCATATTTTATGTTCATCACTTCGAGCAGTACTGTATATCCGTTGACACAGGTAAGCCATAGGAAATTTGTTAGGGCCAGGTTACAGTACAGTCACGTTACAGTTAGATCAATCATAGTCAGCTTTGTTTCCAGAATTCAGTATGAGATCAGTATCAGCAAAATTCAGTTCACATATAATTTGTATGCAGACAGTTTTATTTTCACAGTGCAGAGTTATATTTGTGCGTGCATCATACTATGTCTAAATGGCTCTGAGCACTATGGGACTCAACTGCTGAGGTCATTAGTCCCCTAGAACTTAGAACTAGTTAAACCTAGCTAACCTAAGGACATCACAAACATCCATGCCCGAGGCAGGATTCGAACCTGCGACCGTAGCGGTCTTGCGGTTCCAGACTGCAGCGCCTTTAACCGCACGGCCACTTCGGCCGGCATACTATGTCTAGACGTTTGTCAGATCACTAACGTAATCTCACAACTGATCTTAAACAAAAAATTTAGTTCTTCATTCTTTCAAAATTCAATTAGTAATTGCATGTAGCACATTTATTATGTTAGTTTTGTGTGTTAGAGTTGCAAGTCACGTCTTGTGACGTCACGCACTGCAGCATTGTAAATCCTGCAGAACACGTAGTTTCACAGGGCAGCTTACTTAGTCTACAGTTCGAGTTGGCTAATTATTTCCTTAATTAAAAATGCAGTTATACGGTTTTATTTTCGGCGCCTCATTTTTTTATCAGGTAGTTATTCTGTCACTACACTACTTGTATTGTTCAGCATTACAACAGACACACAAGAGTGTGAAGAATAGCAGTTCCTTTTACCGAGTTGGAGTTCAAAAAAGATAGAAGAGGAATTGCAAACTATACATATGTATATTAAGAAGTACACACCTTGCGTCCATCCAAGTGTTTATTAGAACATCGCGTGAAAACCTGAAGTAAATCGATCAAAAAATATTGAAATTTATAGTAACAACGTCTTGTCTCTATAAAGGGTGGTCAGACATTGCCTGGAAAACTTGTGAGTGTGTTTCCGTGTGATTTCAACTGAAAAATAATTGTTCTGAAAAAATTCGATATGATTCGCCATTTCCGAGTTAATTAGTACTGGAGATAGCCAATGAGGCCGTTGCGCGCAAATTAAAGCGGTCCGCCAGAGATGATGTCGCTAAACGAGTCCTTGGTTTCGTTTTCTAAAATCGAACAATAGAGCGAAACACAAATCGAAAATGGGTCAATAGTGAGAATCGATTCCGGGACAAGGCAGGGCAGTCTCGTGCACTACCATCTACGCTAAGAGAACAACTGACACTAATATTTAGCTGGCGGGCTGCTTCAAATTGCACGCGCAACCGCCTGATTGTCTAACTTCAATGTCAGTTAACTCTTTACTGTTTTCTCATTGTAGAGTGAACGACGCACTGTCTCAGGCCTGTCAGGTAATATGTGGCGCTGAGTTACTCCTCCTAGGATAATCAGGCTTAAACTGCTTCATTACTTTAGCGCTGACCTGGAGCTAGTTACCATAAATCACGAAAAAAGGCAAGAAAAATAACTACCTCAAACGTTGTGTGCAGATTGTGACAAAACACAGTCCAGATATGTAATAATATTTAAAAATAGACCCAGCAAACAGTTAATATATTAACCGCAAATGGACTGCCACTGGAAGAAGTGCGACGAAAGATGAGAGGGGAACAAGTTCCGCGTACATCTACTGTTATTACACACTGCAGGCAACACAAACCTGTATTCCGATAAAAATTGTAGTAGCTTTGCTCGTAATAAGATTTAATTACAACTTGGTTATTGTCGGTTTTGGATGACTAGCAACCACCCTCATGTGACGCTCTATAAAGAATCACTAATATAAGTACATTGTGTAACGATAGAGTTTTAACCAACATTGTACTTAGGTACTAAATCTTTAGTAAGCATGATCTGAGGATGGTTGCAAGGCAGCCTAAACCGGTAATCAGCAAGATATAATTGCATTTTATTACGATCAAGATTATTACAGTCCTTAATAAATATTACAGATCGCTGTATCTCCTTCACTCAACGATATTAGGTGTTACAAATATCTACGTTTCGAGCTTCCACAGAAGCTGCGGTGACACGAAGTAGGAAATGATGTAGTAAATATTCCGGGATGCACCAGTGGTCTAGGGGTAGCATCTTTGATCAGTAATCAAAACTTCCTCGGTCCCTAGTTCTAAAACCGCCACTGCCTAAATTTTGATGAATAATTCCGGCCAACGGCCTTGTCAAAGAGGGCAGAAGAGCGAACAGACGTTTAGGGCACTCTCTTGTCCCTATGGTTGGGAAACTGCCTCCCTAAAGGCGAAGAATCATCAAAGATCAACGCCATGAGGATGTAGAAGGCAGTAGAAACCGCTGCATTAAAGACACATAACGTGTATCCTCAGGACATGTGGCCTGTAATTGAGAAAGTACCTTGATGACCTCTCCATGGACAAAAGGTTCCGGAATAGTACCAAATTCGAATCTCTGGGAGGGAGCTGCCAAGGTGGAGCTGAGCATGTGGAAAAGACTCAATAAGCAACAGAAGGATAACGTTCTACGAGTAGGGGCGTGGAATGTCAGATCCTTGCACGTGGTAGGGAAGCTTGTAAATCTGAAAAGGCAAATGCAAAGATTCAGTCTAGATATAGTAGGGGTCAGTGAAGTGAAATGGAAAGAAGACAAGAATTTCAGGTCAGATGAGTATTGGTTAATATCAACAGAAACAGAAAATGGTACAATGGAAGTAGGGGTAGGATTCGTTATTAACAGGAAGGCAGGGCAGAGAGTGTGTTACTGTGAAAGTTCAGTGATAGGGTTGTCCTTATCTGAATCGACAGCAAATCAACACCGACAATGATACTTCAGGTATGCACGCCGACGTCACAATCTGAAGAATGAAAATCTAATAGTCACGGGAGACTGGAATGCAGTTGAAGCGGAAGGAGCAGAAGAAATGGTTACACGAGAATACGGGCTTGGGACAAGGAATGTGAGAGGAGAAAGACTAATTCAGTTCTGTAATAAACTTCAGTTGGTAATAGCGAATACTCTGTTCAAGAACCACAAGAGCAGGAAGTATACTTGGAAAAGGTCGGATGATACAAAAAGATTTCAGTTATATTACGTCATGGTCAGACATACATTCCGAAATCAGATACTGGATTGTAAAACGAACCCAGAATCATATATAGACTAAGATCACACTGTAACAGCGATGAAGATTAAGCCGAAGGAAGTGGGATACGGAAGTACGAAGGAATGACGAGATACGCTTGAAGTCTCTGAGGCTATAGATACTGCAGGAAGGAATAGTTCAGTAGGTAGGAGAGGTAAAGAGGAATGGACATCTCTGAAAAGGCAATCACAGAAATTGGAAATAAAAACATAGATACAAAGAAGGTAAATCCGAAGAAACCCTGGGTAACAGACCTACTTCAATTGATGAAAGAAGGAAGTACAAAAAGTTAAAGAAAATTCAGGAATACAGAAATAATAGACGCAGAAGAATGAAATAAATAGGAAGTGCTCGGAAGCTACAACGAAATGGCTGCATGAAAAATGTTAAGAAATCGAATAAGAAATGATTGTCGGAAGGACATGTAGGAGAGTCAAAACCACCTTCAGTGAAATGAAAAGGAAGGGTGGTAACATCAATGATGCAACAAGTATTCGACTGTTAAACGCAGAAGAGAGAGCAGACAGATGGAAAGAGAACACTGAAGGCCACTATGACGGGAAAGATTTGTCTGATGTGATAGAAGAAGGAACAGAAGTGGATTCAGAAGTGATAAACGGTCCAGTATTAAAGTCAGAATTTAAAAGGGCTTTGGAGGACTTAACATCAAAAAAGGCAGAAGAGATAGATAACATTCCATCAAATTTTTTTTAAAATCACTCAGGGAAATGGCAACAAAACTCCTATTCTATTAGTGTGTAGAATGTATGAATCTGGCGACATACCATCTGACATTCGGAAATATATCATCCACACAGTTCCGAAGGCGGTAAGAGCTGCCAAGTGCGAGAATTATCGCATAATCAGTTTAACAGCTAATGCATCCAAGTTCTGACAAGGATAATACACAGAAGAATGAAAAAGAAAACTGAGGATGCTTAGATGACAGTCAGTTTGGCTTTAGGAAAGGTAAATGAACCAGAGAGGCAATTCTGACGTTGCAGCTGATAATGGAAACAAGATTACAAAGAAATTAAGACACGCAAATAGGATTTGTCGACCTGAAAAAAGCGTTAACAATGCAAAATGGCCCAAGATATTCGAAGTTCTGAGAAAAATCTGGTAAGATATAGACAGAAATGGATAATATACAATATGCACAAATGCCAAGAGGGAATAATAAGAGTGGACGAAAAAGAACGAAGTGCTCTGATTAAGAAGGGTGTAAGACAGGTATGTAGTCAAACGTTCAAATGGGACCAAACTGCAGAGGTCATCGGTCCCTTGACTTACACAGTACTTAAACTAACTGAATATAACTTATGCTAAGAACAACACACACATCCATGCCTGAGGGAGGACTCGAACCTCAGGCGTGAGGGGCCGTGCAATCCATGACATGGTTTCTCAAACAGAGCGGTCACTCCACGCCACGGGATGTAGTCTTTCTCCCCTGCTGTTCAGCCTATATGTCGATAGAAGTAATGATGGAAATAAAAGAAAGGTTAATGAGTGGAATTAAAATTCGAGGTTAAAGGATGTCAATGATAGGATTCGCTAATGACTTTTTATCCTGAGTGGAAGTGAAGAAGAATTACAGAATCTGCTGGATGGAAGGAACCGCCTAATGAGTACAGAATACGAATTGAGAGTAAATCGAGAAAAGACGAAAGCAATGAGAAGCAGCATAAATGAGAACAGCAAGAAACTTAACTTTAGGATTGATGGTCGTGAAGTAGATGAAGTGAAGGAATTCTGATACCTGGGCAGGAAAATAACCAATAATGGACGGAGCAAAGAGGACATCCAAAGCTGACTATCACTGACAAGAAGGGCATTCCTGGCCAAGAGAAGTCTACTATTATCAAACCTAGGCCTTAATCTGAGAAAGAAATTTCTGAAGAGTTAGGTTTAGAGCACACCATTGTATGGTAGTGAAACACGTCTGTGGGAAAACCGGAACAGAAGAGAATCGAAGTGTTTGAGATGTGGTGCTACAGATAAATGCTGATAATTAGTTGGACCGATAAGGTATGGAATGAAGAGGTTCGACGCAGAATCGCGGAGGAGAAGAATACGTGTAAAACACTGACAAGAAGAAGGGTAGGATGATAGAACACCTGTGAAGATATCAGGAAATTACTTCCATGGTACTAGAGGGAGCTGTACGGGCAAAAACTGTAGAGAGAGACAGAGACTGGAATACATCCAGCAAATAATTGAGGACGTAGGTTGCAAGTGTTGCTCTGAGATGAAGAGATTGCACAGGAGAAGAATTCGGTGCGGGCCACATCAAACCAGTAAGAAGACTGATAACTCAAAAGAGAGTTAACTGTGACGTCGTTCTACGTACTGACATATTAAATAAAAACAAAATAAAAACACTAATTGATGAAAATTGCTTATCAGTTATAAAAACCAGCGCAAAATTAGAAATTGCCAGTACTGCTAACGACACATAGAATAGAGGGCTACCTAGTATTTATTTATTTATTTTTTACTTACTCGCAAATGGTAACAAACCAGCAGAAGCATAAAATACGAAAGAAGATTCTAACAACTTTCTCTATTTCGAAACTGCTTTCATTGATAGCGCCAGTCTGAATTCTATATTTTCCCCTGCAATGGTCATCATCAGTTAATTCGTTTCCAAAATGGCAAAACATATCTACTACTTTTGGGGTCACATGTCATTATCTAATTCCCTCAGCATCGACTGATTTAATTTACTACGTTTTATTACCAGTGATATTCTTCTTATAATCTTTAGAGACTTTACCTATCCCATTCAGCTGCTCTGGCGAAACCTTTGCCATCTCTAACAGAATCACAATGTCACCAGGAATTTTCTTCCTCTGGATTTTAATTTCAATTTCTCCTTGGTTTCCCTTAGAGGCTGTTCAGTCGAATAGAATCGAGGACCAGTTTCAACACGTTCTCACTCCTTCGTCAACCACAGCCTCGCTTTCAGTACTTCTTACAATTTCAGTATAATTCCTGTATGAGTCGTAAATAATCTTTTGCTTCCTGAAGTTTATCCCTACTATCTTCAAAATTTCAAAGATTCCATTCCACTCAACAGTGTCAAAAGGTTTCTCTGATCCTACAAATGTTACAAAATGTAGGTTTGTATTTTGTCAACCTATCTTCTAGGATAAATCGTAAGGAGTTCGCGTGCTCTTACATTGCTCCAGAACCAAAACTGACCTTCACCGACGTCAGCTTCTTCCATTTTTTCCCTTTCTGCTGTAAATAAAAATGGTTCAAATGGCTCTGAGCACTATGGGACTTAACGTCTAAGGTCATCAGTCCCCTAGAACTTACAACTACTTAAACCTAACTAACCTAAGGGCATCACACACATCCAAGAGCGAGGCAGCATTCGAACCTGCGACCGTAGCGGCAGGTTCCAAACTGTAGCGCCTAGAACCGCTCGGCCACTCCGGCCGGCTGCTGTAAATGCCATGTCAATATTTTGCAACCATAATTTATGAAACTGAATATTCGGTAGTATTCACAAGCGTCAGCATCTGCCTTCTTTGGAATTGGAATTATAACTTTCTTCCTGAAGTCTGAGGGTATTTCGCCTGCTTCATATACCTTGCACACTAGGTGAAATGGTTTTATCATGGCTTGGTTTTCCACCAAGAATCTCGTTAATTCTGAGGTAATGTCGACTATTCAAGGGTGCTTACTTCCCTTTAGGTCTTTCTGTGCTCTGCCAGATTCTTCTCACAGTATCGTATCTCTCATCTTCACCTACTTTCTCTTTCTATAATATTGTCCTCAAGTCCTTTTTCCTTATGTAGACCCTCTATAAATTATTTCCAGATTTTAGTTTTCCCTTCATTACTTACTACTGGCTTTCCATCTGAGTTTTTGATATTCATGCAGCTACTTCTCTTTTCCTCTAAAGGTCTCCTTAATTTTACTATAGATATGCATGTTTCTACAACCTTGCATTTGTCCCTTGCCGATTCCTGCTTAGCCATTTTGCTCTTTTATTTTCTTCCATTTGCTTCATTTGTTGTATTTTCACATTTCCTCGTTTCGTCGTCTTGAATTCTATATTTCCTGTGTTACCGACGGATTTCTACTATGTATTGTCTTTTAACCTATGTGATCTGATTTTTCAGCTGTCAAAGCTAACCATTCGTCTTCTATTTTATTCCTTTTCCCCTGCTTCAGTCCTTCGTTCCCTAAAACTCACTCTAAAATCCTTAACAACCTCTGTTTCCTTCAATTTATCCAGGTTCCATTCCTTTACTCTACTGCCTCCTTGCAATTTCTTCAGTTTTAATCTGCAGTTAATAACGAATAAATTATGCCCAAAGTCGACACCTGCTGCTGTAAATGCTACACAGTTTACAAACTGGTTCCGCAACCGCTGCTATGCCATTATATAGTCAGACTGAAACCTTCCAAAGTCCTCAGTTGTCTTCCACGTATTTCTTTCATGATTGTCAAGCGAAGTGCAGGAGACTACCTCTTTCGCCCCTTTTCGCCAGTCAATGTCTAGATACCATTTTTCCTTCTCTGCCTTTTCTTACTACCAAATTCCAGACGTCCTTAACGATAAATTTTCTTCTTAACTAACTGCTTTCTGTAAAATGCAGCCGGCCGCAGTGGCCAAGCCGTTCTAGGCGCTTCAGTCCAGAACCACGCAGCTGCTACGGTCGCAGGTACGAAACCTACCTCGGGCATGGATATGTCTGATGTCCTTAGGTTAGTTAGGTTTAAGTAGTTCTAAGTCTAGCGGACTGATGACCTCAGATGTTAAGTCCCATAGTGCTTAGAGCCATTTGAACCACTATACAATTCATTTTATGCTTTCGGGACATAACCAACATTCGCCTTTGATTAAGTTATATGAAAATAGTTTTCATTTTGATACCGTGTTTGTTAGTATATGTCATAATTTCATTTTCTGTCTCGATTTAAAAGGGGGAGAGTATTTTAACGCTCGCCGACAAGAACTGTCACATGTGAAGGTGACCGAAACAATAGTATGACAAATACAGAGCTTGACAGACGGAGCTGTGCTAATGCACTGTATTCGCAAGCAAGAGATAGTCGGTTTGGATTCCAGTAAGGACGTCTAGATTTAGGTTTTCAGTTGATACCTTGAATTGTGTAAGACAATGCGGGGATGATGTCCCATTTTCTTCCCTATATGACCTCCTGCTTCATCTGTAATGACCTCGTGAACGACGGTAGGTTATAACTTAACCCTCCTTTTCTGTTTCTTTTAAGAAACACAGCACTATGGGTATCATGATCGATTATAAGAATTCAACGAACAATAGAAAGGCGAACTAGGAAAGCCAATCCAATCTGGCATACAACTACATCTAAATCTATTGATTACTCCACGCCCTCGTGCGGTTCTAGGCGCTTCAGTCCGGAGCCACGGGACTGCTACGGTCGCAGGTTCGAATCCTGCCTCGGGCATGGATGTGTGTGATGTCCTTAGCTTAGTTAGGTTTAAGTAGTTCTAAGTTCTAGGGGACTGATGACCTAAGATGTTAAGTCCCATAGTGCTCAGAGCCATTTGAACCATTTGAACTCCACGCCTCACACTTAAGTGCTTGACACAGGGTTATCGAACCACTTTCAGATATTTTCTCTACCGTCCCACTCTCGAACAGCCCATGGGAAAACCAAAGACTTAAATTTTTTGTTGCGAGCTCTTATTTCTCGTATTTCATCACGACAATCAATTCTCCGTATGTGGCTGGGAGTTAACAAAATATTGTCACATTCGAAGAAGAAAGTTGGTGATTGAAATTATGTTGATATATCTCACTCCGCAGCTCGTGGTCGTGCGGTAGCGTTCTCGCTTCCCGCGCCCGGGTTCCTGGGTTCGATTCCCGGCGGGGTCAGGGATTTTCTCTGCCTCTTGATGACTGGGTGTTGTGTGATGTCCTTAGGTTAGTTAGGTTTAAGTAGTTCTAAGTTCTAGGGGACTGATGACCTCAGATGTTAAGTCCCATAGTGCTCAGAGCCATTTGAACCGTTTGATAGATCTCACAGAAACGAAAAACGCCTTTGTTTTAGTAATAGCCACTCCAAATCGCTTATCGTATCCGTGACACTTTCCCCTATTTCTAACACAAGAACTTTTTTAATGTCCTTCGTCAAGACTTTCTGGTAAGGATCCCATACTGCACAGCAATACTGTTGAAGAGGAAGGACAGGCTTGGTTTAACCAGTCTACTAAGGACACCTGTTGCATCTTCTAATTGCAATAAAATGCAGTCTTCGATCCACATTTCCCACAACAGAGGACGTGTAATGGCTTCGATTCTAGTGTTGGTAACTGTAATACCTATGTGGCTAGTAGAATCTACAACCTTTAAATGGGTGTGATTTATCGTGTAACCGTAATTTAATAGATTCCTTTTATTACTCACATGGAAGACCTCGCTTTTCTATTGATTACAATGAATTGCCATTCTTTGCACGTTACCGATATCTTGTCTCATTTATTTTTCCTTTGGATTTCATCTTCTGATGACTTCACTACACGGTAAACAACAGCATCATCCGCAAACAATTTGAGAGGGTCCCTCTGATAGTCTCCCAAATAGTTTAAATTGGTCAGTAACAGCAGTGGGCTTATAATACTTCCTTGGGGAACGGCATATACCAGTTCGATTTCACGTTATCACTTTCCATCAGTTACTGCGATCTGTGACCTTTATTGCAGAAAATCACGAACTGAGTCGTACAGCTGCAACGATACTCCATAACTATACACTCTGATTAGAGGTCGCTTCTGAGGAACGTTGTTAAAATCCATTTGGATAACGAGAAATGCGGACAGCTTTTCTGTAAATTCCAGCTGTATTTCAAAAGATCTATTCAGTGTAAGTGCGAACTGTGTGTCAACAAACTGCTTTCTTCGAGTTAAATCACATTGTTCGAACACAGTATACATTCCAAATTGAGGACAGTTTTCACAAGAGTCAACTTGAAGAAAGAAACAAAATTTTTAGGAAACACATTATATAGAATATAACAGTATACAATTCTAATGTCTTACGAAATTATACGTCATAGATACATAAGACAACGGTGGAAAACATTTCTTTTTTCAGTTGCAAGTAAGAATATGTAAAAATCATGATTATAGCAGTGATGTTCTAGTTTATTTTAAAGTGCTGAACAAATTATAATTTAATAAATTGCTTCATTGAGGTACTATACGTCATTATTTTCATTGTGATGTTCACCGCAGCACTCTGGGGCGGATTTCGACAGTCACATGTTTTCTAGCTTTTATTACAGCTGACTGATTAATGTCCTTGAAACTATCAATGTTACTTTTCTTCACTTTAATAGTGGTGGGAGAGGAAAAGTATGTTGTTTCGAGTTTGCAGTTGATTTTTTTTATATATAAGCAAGAGACCTGGCTGCATACACTTAGAATGGTAGCTTCTCTTTTTTTATCTGTTACCAGTGGTCTTGAAATAGTGCACATGCCAAACCTTGCCCAGAAGAATACAGATACAGTTGCTCACAACTTCATGATAGTGTGATCGTAATGTTTCACGTTTTCTCAATTTTTTAATGGAACAAAATTCCTTATCATGGGCATGAAATTGTAACTCCTGATTGGGATGTAATGATCTATTTTGTCGGAAACTAGCAATAAACATCCTCAACAAGCTATAGATGTTCAAATTTGAAAAAACTCGTTTCTGCAGATGATAACGAAAATTTCACAGTTTTGTGCGCTAGATTAAACAGGAAAATAGTAAGTTGGCATAAGATCTCTGTACTGAAATGGATTCGTCTCATTTAGTAGTACACGACTACATATGTAACTCATTATGGCAAATTTTGTTGTTGCTTCATTTTGTGAAAACTGTTCTCAAATCGTACTGCAAATCGACTTAGTAATACTGGTCTGTAATTCAGCGGATTCGTTCTACGGAGTCTGTGGTGTGTGTGTGTGTGTAGGGGGAGGGGGGGGGAACAGGAGGAGAGGTGACAAAAATATGGAAAAATCGATTATACAACACATTATCATGCTCAGTACAGTGTAGGAAAACCATTGGCACCCAAAACTGCTTCAAGTCGTCTCGGAAGGATAAATAAACGTTCTACTTGGTTTTCAAGAGAACCTTATACCTTTCTTCCCACAAAATAATGTCAAGTTCTGGCAACGAAGACCTAAGTGAATAGCAGTCACGTACCCTTCTCTCCAAAGTAGAACACAAAGGCTCCACAATACTGAAATCTTGTCACTTTGATGGCCAAGGGCGATACGACACTTCATCCTCGTACTCACAAAACCAGTCCTCGAAGTTGCGAGCTGTGTGAACTCTGGTCCTGTTGTCTTGGAACATAGCATCTCCACTGGAAAACAAACGTTGAACCATGGGATGTACTCAATCAACCAAATCCTTGGCAGTAATGTGACCTTCCAGGGCAACAATTGGGCTTAAAGAATACCACGATATGGGAGCCCCAGTCATCTCCCATCACCCGCTGTTTTACTCCGTAACGTTACGGGTATGTAGGTAACCAATTTGGCCACCTATAGTTGGTATGCGGGGAGGTGAACTCGATTGTGTGGCAGAGGACTAGTTTTTTGGCCCCACGGATGAGGACGCATCGAGGCCAGTGCTGCTAGGCAAGCCACGTACAAAGACGAACAGTGTGGTCAGATTTGAGTAATTCCCAGTACGTGGAGCTTTGACATCCCGCACAGTCTTTGGGCAGGAGATGCACAAAAACGGCGGAGGGTCAGGCAAGCTAAATGGTGGCTATGTTACAGCTCTTTGAGACTTTATAATAATTTATAGTAAAATAGTAATGCAAAATCTGAGTAAAACTAGTCTCAGAAAATGAGTCGCATCCAATGACGCAAAAATATTTTCATTCTATATCTACATGGATATCCTTGAAGCCGCACTTAAGTGCCTGACAGAGGATTCTTCGACCCACCTTCACAATAGTTCCTATTATTCCAAACTCAAAAAGCACGCAGAAAAAATAAACACGTATACCTTGATGATGAAAGTTTCTCCCTGTATAGGTTCATTTTCTTTAAAACTACGAAAGTTAATATTTCACAGTGAATAAATATTTGCACAATGAACCTCAGAATTAACAACTTTTAAACGCTTCATGTGATTTCAATATGTGATATCTCAGATCATAGCATTGCACTATCACTAACATCTCTGAAAGCTATGTATGTTTATTTTATTTCTTGATTACTTATGGTTTTTTTTGCATATTTTTACTATGCAAATGTTTGTCAGAACATTGCATCCTCCACAATTACACAGCAACGAAGACAGCATGAATTCTTCCCCTTTCATCGTACTCGTATATTTATTTACTGATCAGTTTACCATTTTGCCAGTAACTTTAATTAAATAGTAATATAATATAACACAATATTTAAATACTGATAATACAAAATCATGATAATTTAAGAAAAGGTGGAACAAATGTGTTAGCTAACATGACCATTGTAAACGAGTACCAAAAGACGCTTCTGACAAGCAGGCCTAAAAAATTGTTTAACGTACATTTAATGGCTATCTGTTGTCATTTATCATGAATGTGCTTGTAAAAGAATACTTCCTTATTTGTTTATGGACAAACCTTTATTTATATTTATTTTGAATGATCTGATAGTGACTCGTTGTTTATAATATTTCACTATTTAAATATTGTTGTAATACATTAGTGTAGTCCAGGGAATGGTCAAGTTGGTCAAATGATGTCTGCAGAACTATTTTTGGTGGGGACAGTCTTCAGCCAATGGAAAAGCAGACATTAGCAGGACACTACGGGAGTCAAGTGGAGAGGAACAAACTTTCGAGTGAAGAGCTCAAGGGTGCGACTCTGAGCACTTTTACGTGAGTTCTGTAGTAACGAGTGGTATTCGATCGTGGAGGTGTTTGATTCTGGGCGGTGAACGATCACAATCATACTTTAACTCTGAAGTGACTTTATATTTAGAGAGGTCTGAATGTACTCTATAGTAGGACTAACTTTTTCCTCTTGTAATACAGAACTGAGGATAGACAGAGTGTGAGTTACTCTGCTTTGTGTCGCATGTGTTAATCCCTAAATCATCATGTTGAATTCTGAACAATTTCGAGCAGGTGAATGCTTCGTGTATTGTGATTACGAAATGGGCTTGGTTGCCACATATCTTTGATTACAATTTAGTTTGGGGATTTTGCTACGATTCTCGCAACATTCCCAATGTAACTTTACTGCATTTGATAAGGGTATTTTCTGTCTTTTAATTCATCATCGTAGCATCATTACCCGTTTATTTGAGAGGTCCTTTCTTGAATAAACAATAATGAACACAATTCTCTGTCGTCTATGTCAATTACAGGCGTTAGTATAGGATCCTCTTTCTTAACTTATTTATCTCGCTTTCATTTTGTATTTCTGTGTATTTTATTAACCCGCAATTCTTACCAATAGATAGACTACTTACCTGCAGGACCACTGCTGCAGGCTGTTTTCTGCAGTGAATTCGCTGCATGGCTCAACTCTATGACTAGATCGAGCTATTCCTTTTGAGCAGCTCTGTGCATAGCCCAAGCACCATGAGTAACCTCAAGTAAAGACGCAGCTGGTCTTCCCGTATGGGATGCTGTTCAGAAGAGCAACTCAGCGGCAGAAAACTGTTAGGCACCGTCGCAACTCTTGGGACATAAACATGGCCAGAAGGTGGAAACTGAGTGAAACAAGACTCATCCGATCAAATTAAAGTCTTCAATTACTCCATATTTCACGTTTTTTGTCTTCGGCACCATGTTTTCCTGTTTCGGGCATTTGGCTCACTACTGAGTGGTTTTCGAATTGCAACTCTCCCTGCAATTCCCTGCTTCTGATGCTTCCTTTGTGTTGTGTTGGTACTGACTGCGTTCGCGAGTGCGACACTCAGTTGTGCAGTGACATTTTCAGCTGCCGTCATCCTCTCTTGCGTCACAGTCCCTTCATTGGCGGTCTGTCATGAAAACTTTGTGACTCAGCAGACGATGTTTTTCCGCTTCCCTCGCATTCGATATAAATCTTCGATACGGCAACTCTTGAATCACCAAACCTTCGGCTCCCTTAATTATGAAAATACCTAACATACCAGCACAACACTTTTCACACGTTCGGATTCACTTAGCTCCAACTTAATGCCTGGTTCAAATGGTTCAAATGGCTCTGAGCACTATGCGACTTAAATTCTGAGGTCATCAGTCTCCTAGAACTTAGAACTAATTAAACCTAACTAACCTAAGGACATAACACACATCCAGGCCCAAGGCAGGATTCGAACCTGCGACCGTAGCGGTCGCTCGGTTCCAGACTGACAGTTTTAAAGTATTGTGGACATTGCAGAGGTACCATTAGTGATCGAATACTGCGGCACAAACTTCAGGCTTGGCTAGCGTCAGCATTTATTTTAAACAAATTTGGAAGATGACTGCCAACAGCTGTTAAGTAATGTATAAAATTCATATTTGAACCATCAGCTGTTTTTTTAATTTAAACCCAAATTCTATCGGTTTCGATCTTGGACCTTCTTCACTCATGAAGGGTTAAAATGGTTTAAGCCACCATACTGCATTAGTAATTACTTAAAATGTGATGCCTAATGCCATATAGTGGCTTAAAACATTTTAACCCGTCATGCGTGAAGATGGCCCAAGACCGAAACCGGTAGAGTTTGGCTTTAAAAAAAATAAACAAAATTAAAAACAGCTGATCCTTCAAATACGTGCCTTAATTTATGTCCAAGCGTGCATTGCTTGCGTTGTTCCCATATTTTTGACTAACCCTTGTGTTTTCTTTCTTGTGTGTTAGTGCAGCTTTCCACTCCTTAGGTAGGAATCTTTCGTCAAACTAACAGTCCTATATGGTTGCTAAGTATGGATATATACAAGCGTACTCCGACAGGAACCTAATTGGTACAAAGGATGGACAGGACGACTTGTCTTTTTTTAGTCACTTTAGTTGCTTCGTCACACTGAGGATATCAACTTTTAAGTTATTCCTGTTGACAACTGTTCTTGATTCGAATTACGAAATGTTTTCTGCCTTTTTTGCTGAAGGAATTCCAGAAAACCGTCTTGAGTAACTTCGCTTTAGTGGCACTGTAGCCGGCAACAATAACATCGCTCAGTAAAGTAGAAATTATGTCTAGCAGCTGGTGTCATTTTTATACATTCAGAATCTCTCTGTTTTCTGCCAGATTTCAAGACAGAGTTTCGTTGTGAAAAATGTTAAAAGCATCTCGCTCTGAAGTCCGGACTAAATATCGTGCTTCCGTAACACTTCGCCAAGTTTGCAGATCTTATTTTCTTTTTAATCTGGTAGGCTGTTTCCGTTGCTCCAAGAAAGTGTCCTGGCTTGTTTTATATAAAATTTACGATCTGTTCCGTCTCTTATGACTTACTCTGTTCACATCTCCCAAATGCCGTCAGTTTAATTTCCTACACTTAGACAACATCTCGTCTGTGCTTACGTAGTGTGAAAGAAATATGTGCATTCAGTCAGAATCAGCGATATCTTTAAATTATTCCAAGACAGTGAGCCGAGCTATCTCACAGTATATGTGAAATTTTCACAGTTTTGATTGATCTCTGACGTTTTATGTGTGGAGAAAATCCGCGACGATGTCGCTGCGCTTTTGCGGTAGCGTCTAACTAGAGATGCACTCACTTACGGTGTCTTTTAATACAGAAGTTGAAAGACCCACCGTGAATGAGCAGCCAAGCTCTCTTATCTCATACGAGCACAAGATGAAACATGAATTCTGACTCCGTCTAACGGGCCATTAATAAAGCGTTCAACCGATATGCACAGCAGGGAATGTTACGCAGAAAGATAACGAGCAGCAGCAAGTGTCTCCGTCCTTTCTACGTCACCGCCAGGAAACAAATGAAAGCGAGGCTTGCTCTGAATTCAGAGACGAAACTCCCAAGACGGAGGGTCTCGAAATCTTCTACAGACACCGAAAGGGTGACTTTCCACAAAGTGGATGCTCGGCCCGCAGCATCTGCCTTTTGTTGAGAGACGCCCTTTACGCACAAAATATAAGCAGAGCACTCAAAATACGAGTACACCGCACCATCTCTGACTGTACAAACTACTCTGTAATTCGAATTAGCTGTTGCAAGCTCTATCTTCACGTAAACCCCGATAAAGAATAGAGAAATTCGAAGGAATAATTAATTTTCAGGAGAAAGAAAGGAATTCTTCCTCAAAAGACGATTTCTGCTACGGGATTAATCAATCACTATTTCACCTGCTCAAGAAAACGCTTACGTTTTATCTACGCTAGCAATAAACTAGGGCTGCTGAAAAGTATTGCCTCCGAATCTTTCATGTGTAAACTAAATAAAAACAAACGTTATTAACACTCTATATCTTTGCTCTTCCTGTTTAAATACACTACTGGTCATTAAATTAACTACAGAACGAAGATGACGTGCTACAGTTGTGAAATTTAACCGACAGGAACAAGATGCTGTGATATGCAAATGATAAGCTTTTCAGAGCATTCACACAAGGCTGGCACTGATGGCGACACCTACAACGTGCTGACATGAGGAACGTTTCAAACCGATTCCTCATACACAAACAGCAGTTGACCGGCGTGGCCTGATGAAAAGTTGTTGTGATGCCTCGTGTAAGGAGGAGAAATGCGTACCATCACGTTTCCGAGTTTGATAAAGGTCTGATTGTAGCCTATCGCGATTCCGGTTTATCGCATCGCGACATTGCTGCTCGCGTTGGTCGAGGTCCAATGACTGTTAGCAGAATATGGAATCGGTGGGTTCAGGAGGGTAATACGGAACGCCGTGCTGGATCCCATCGGCCTCGTATCACTAACAGTCGAGATGACAGGCATCTTATCCGCATGGCTGTAACGGATGGTGCAGCCACGTCTCGATCCCTGAGTCAACAGATGGGGACTTTTGCAAGACAACAACCATCCGCACGAACAGTTCGACGACGTTTGCAGCAGCATGGACTATCAGCTTGGAGACCATGGCTGCGGTTACCCTTGACGCTGCATCACAGACAGGAGCCAACGACGATCCTGGGTGAACGAATGACAAAACGTCATTTTTTTGGATGAATTCAGGTTATGTTTACAACATCATGATGGTCGTATCCGTGTTTGGCGACATCGCGGTGAACGCACATTGGAAGCGTGTATTCGTCATCGCCATAATGGTGTATCACCCTGCGTGATGGTATGGGGTGCCATTGGTTACACGTCTCGGTCACCTCTTGTTTGCATTGACGGCACTTCGAACAGCGGACGTTACATTTCAGATGTGTTACGACCCGTAGCTCTACCCTTATTCTATCCCTGCGAAATCTTACATTTCAGCAGGATAATGCCCGACCGCATGTTGCAGGTCCTGTACGGGCCTTTCTGGATACAGAAAATGTTCGACTGCTGCCCTGGCCAGCACATTCTCCAGATCTCTCACCAATTGAAAACGTCTGGTCAGTGGTGGCCGAGCACCTGGCTCGTCACAATACGTCAGTCACTACTCTTGATGAACTGTGGTATCGTGTTTAAGCTGCATGGGCAGCTGTATCTGTACACGCCATCCAAACTCTGTTTGACTCATTGCCCAGGCGTATCAAGGCCGTTATTACGGCCAGAGGTGGTTGTTCTGGGCACTGTTTTCTCAGGATCTATGCACCCAAATTGCGTGAAAATGTAATCACATGTCAGTTCTAGTATAGTATATTTGTCCAATGAATACCCGTTTATCATCTGCACTTCTTCTTGGTGTAGCAATTTTAATGGCCAGTAGTGTATTTATTTCTCAGCACAGTCACGCTGGCGACGAAAAGATTTCTCTCAAGGGGCAACCAGTTTGTTGACGTCGTCACTGTAGAATCTCTGACATTGTTCACGGGACCACAACTTCGCTTGTGCTTTGACCGCTTCTTTACTATAAAAGTAAAATCTTAGAAGGCATTCTTTAAGCTCTCTAAACAGACGATAATCGGATGGGATCAAGGATGATGGATGACAGTGAACTCCAGGTGTCGGATTGTTCCAGACGTCGCAGCGCCCGTGTTTGGACTGGCATTCGCTTTCAGAACAAGATAGTTCTTTATTTATAGACGACCACGTGTTTCTTGCACACCAACGAGTTATGCAACACACCGCCATGTTAAAGGCTACAATTCATAGCCCTCTAGTGGCAGAGGATTACAAGCATGAGGACATGAAGAATAAAGATGTACATTATGTGATCAGCAGTATCCGGACACCCCCAAAAACATACGTTTTTCATTTTAGGTTCATTGTGCTGCCACCTACTGCCAGGTACTCCATATCGGTAACCTCAGTAGTCATTAGACATTGTGAGGGAGCAGAATGGGGCGCTCCGTGAAACTCACGGACTTCGAACGTGATCACGTGATTGGGTGTCACTTGCGTCATACGTCTGTTCGCGAGATTTCCACACTCCTAAATATCCCTAGGTCCACTGTTTCCAATGTGATAGTGAAGTGAAAATGTGAACGGACACGTAGAGCACAAAAGCGTACAGGCCGACCTCGCCGGCCGGCCGGAGTGGCCGTGCGGTTCTAGGCGCTACAGTCTGGAGCCGAGCGACCGCTACGGTCGCAGGTTCGAATCCTGCCTGGGGCATGGATGTGTGTTATGTCCTTAGGTAAGTTAGGTTTAATTAGTTCTAGGTTCTAGGCGACTGATGACCTCTGAAGTTAAGTCGCATAGTGCTCAGGGCCATTTGAAACATTTTTGAAAGCCGACCTCGCCTTTTGACTGACAGAGACCGCCGACAGTTGAAGAGGGTCGTAATGAATAATAGGCAGACACCTATCCAGACCATCGCACAGGAATTCCAATCTGCATCAGGATCCACTGCAAGTATTATGACAGTTAGGCGGGTGGTGAGAAAATTTAGATTTCATGGTCTAGTAGCTGCTAGTAAGCCACACATCACGCCGATAAATACCAAACGACGCCTCGCTTGATGTAAGCAGGGTAAACATTAGACGATTGAACAGTGGAAAAATGTTGTGTGGATTGACGAATCACGGTGCACAATGTGGTGATCAGATGGCAGGGTTTGGGCATGGCGAATGCCCGGTGAACGATGGTTGCCAGGGTGCGTAGTGGCAACAGTAAAATTCGGAGGCGGTGGTGTTATGGTGTGGTCGTGTTTTTCATGGAGGAGGCTTGCACCCATTATTGTTTTGCGTGGCACTGTCACAGCACAGGCCTATATTGATGTTTTAGGCACTTTCTTGCTTCCCTCTGTTGAAGAGCAGTTCGAGTATGGCGATTGCACCTTTCAACGCTATAGAGCACTTGTTCATAATACACGGCCTGTGGCGGAGTGTCTACACGACAATAACGTCCCTGTAATCGACTGGCCTGAACAGGGCCCTCACCTGAATCCTATAGAACACCATTGGGATGTTTTGGAAATCCGACTTCGTACCAGGCCTCACCGACCGACATCGATACGTCTGCTTAGTGCAGCACTCCGTGAAGAATGGGCTTCCATTCCCCAAGAAACGTTCCAGCACCTGACTGAACATTTGCCTGCGAGAGTGGAAGATATCATCAAGGCTAAGGGTGGACCAACATCATATTGAATTTCAGCATTGCCGATGGAGGGCGCCACGAACTTGGCAGTCATTTTCAGCCAGGTACCCGGATACTTTTGATCACCTAGTGTATAATGTTAATAGCATTTGTTTTATTTTTACATACAAGGATTCGGAGGCATTACTTTTAGCATTCGCTGATAAAATCGCCTTATTCTTAAGATATATTTATTAACTGTAGTTAGTATTTTGGCTACTGTCAATGGAGGAAGAAATATTGCTGAGTTATTGCGCCTACAGGAAGTGTTTGCAATATTAAATTTACTCGTAATTCATTAAGTGACCGTAGTAGTCTAGTGATTAGAGTACTGGATTGTAGAACCCGGTTCAATCCTGGATAGGGAGCAATGTTTGTTCATCCGTCCAGACCCTTCAATACGGCCATAAATCCATTCATCCTGCTATTAAATGAATACTGGGGAACTTTACCGGAGATAAAAGGCTGTCAGGGCGATGGACCCGAGACCCTCCTCCTCCTAGTACCTTGGCGAAGGAAGGCCGTGCTCTACCTACACTCACGTCAAGTAACCTCGTCACGCCCTTGTGCCACAGACTACACACATTTTTTTACTTTTTAAATTAATTAAACCTTAACCACTCATTTCATAAAAATACGATTTATTTTGTTTCTTAAAAACAATAACTACACATTTTGTCATTAATTTAGAAGTCCGAGGCTGTGTCCACTGCCGCAACATTCCTTGGCGCAAGAGGTCCACAATTTTTAAATGGCTGCCTTGACGACAGGAAGATCAGACAAAAACGGGTTCTTGCACAAGCTATTACTGGTCGTTATAAAAACACAAGAAAGGTAGGAGTGAAATTAAGACGTTTTAACAGTCGTTCAACAGTTTGTATGCAATCCCTGTGACTCTAAACCTACGATAAAACTACGTTTCTTAAGGAATAGCTATGAGTAGACGGAATATTGCTCTACCATTCATCGCCGGCTGGGGTGGCCGAGCGGTTCTAGGCGTTACAGTCTCGAACCGCGCGACCGCTACGGTCGCAGGTTCGAATCCTGCCTCGGGCATGGGTGTGTGTGATGTCCTTAGGTTAGTTAGGTTTAAGTAGTTCTAAGTTCTAGGGGACTGATGATCTCAGAAGTTAAGTCCCATAGTGCTCAGAGCCATTTGAACCATTTACCGTACATCAGTGATAATCTATGATTGAGACAAAAGAGGGTGGCAGAATTTGTACAATAACTGACTCAAGCACTTCTCTCTCTCTCTCTCTCTCTCTCTCTCTCTCTCTCTCTCAGCGTGTGTGTCTCTCCTCCCGTCTGACAGTTCCCGTTGGAATGACTAAGTCGCCGTGCAGCTACTCATAAAACTGCTCAGAGCATTATATACAGGGTGACATAGAACCATACGTAAAAAACGTAAGTTAGTTACAAACAACGACGTGCACACATTTTATTCAACAAGTTAACTTCACTACAGATATTCGGATTTAGGTTCAAAAAATGGTTCTGAGCACTATGGGACTCAACTTCTAAGGTCATTAGTCGCCTAGAACTTAGAACTAGTTAAACCTAACTAACCTAAGGACATCACACACATCCATGCCCGAGGCAGGATTCGAACCTGCGACCGTAGCGGTCTCGCGGTTCCAGACTGCAGCGCCTAGAACCGCAAGGCCACATCGGCCGGCTTCGGATTTAGGTTAGGACATGTTAGATATGGCTGCCTGATACATGGGACTTACGGAAGGCAGGAAAACGTGTAGACGGGGCCTTACTCAGTTACCGTTGGTAGCTCAATATACACGTATACTTTATTTAAGGAAATAATTTTTTTAAAAAACAATCATTTAAAAAAAAATTGGCTAACACAAGCTACACTGACGGCTGAAGGCCTTATTAAGAAATAATTCAAATTATTTCTCGGCTGAAGGCCACATGCAATAGGAATAATTTAAAGAAATATTATTTTTTAATCAATTGACACAATCAGACCAAATAAAGAAGGGAGTGATCCACAGACAGTGCTCCAAGGATCGACCTGGGCAAGTCCCTCAAACGTAAGTAAGGTGAGACTGGCAGCCCAGTGTTGTACTCACTTAAGAGGATGACAACTCAAACCAGTCACAGATAAACGCAAGACCAACACTGTTGCAAAATCTACCTAACATCCGATGCCCAATACACGATAGAATAACCTATGCCAGACAGGCGGGCGGACTACACTCTTGACATCGTAGAGCGACTAACATTATACAAGAGAACACGTTCAAATGCAAGAATAATCCGAGGTAATCACAAGTTGCCTCCACGAATCCAGTACGCAGACAGCTCATTCAAAACCACACTAGATACACACGGATCCGCGAAAACAATTTCACAAACAGCCCAAACAATACTAAAATCACTCACTGTGGAGCAACAAGGACGAATTACAAGTCGACACCAACACAGAGAACCCAGAAGCCATAGGAAGACCAAATACACGTCGTCCGTTGGGACAACCGACCGAACGACCAACCAACGGTCGCTCTCGATCAAGTCAGGCAAGGCAAACGTCCCAGTATGAATCGCCAACTACCAGCTTGTTACCTTGAGGTCACTTCCGCGAACGGACACACACACACAATGTTGGCCGTCTCACTACTCGGATTTAACTATCCATTCAACTTAAACTAGCTGAATCTGGTCCTTGGCGTGGTCCATCACTCTCGCGACCACATTCTTCCATCGGGTAGTGCATGTAGTGCCAGCTGTTCCGGTGAGTCCTGGGGCTGTGAGGACCTCACTGGTCCTCCGTCCCAACCGAACCGCCGACACCCTACCCAAAAAACACTTCACGTCCTTCCAAAGATAGTACGGGTACTAGATATCGATAAACGCTGCTGCTGCCACTCGCGGACAGACAACGCTAGCAAACATAGTAGTGCCAGTAAACAAAAGAAGAAAAAGAGGCGTCACTATCCCTATTACACGATGCCAACCTATCAATGGCACCAACTCGAGCCGCACACGACTCACTGCCATCATTGGTGAAGATGTGGTGCAGACGAATAGCGAAAATCTGCATGACCCGCTGAAGTGTCGGAACAACTATGCTGTCGATGACCTCCTGAATGGCTGTTTACAGTTCAACAACGGTTTTGGGTTACTTCTGTACATCTTGCCTTCAATATAGCCCCTCAAAAACAAGTCGCATTTGTTCAGATCCGGAGAATATGGAGGCCAATGGAGCCCCATGCCAGTTGCCTCTGGGTAGCCCCAGAGCCAAAGTGCTCGTCCAGAACATCAAACACTCTCCTGCTTCGATGGAATCGAGCTCCGTCTTGTACGAACCACATCTTGTAAAAATCAGAGTCACTTTGCATAATGGGGATGAAATGATATTCCAAAACCTTCACGTACCGTTCGGTAGCCACCGTGCCATCAAGGATATCGCACCAATTATTCCGTGACTGGACACTGCAGACCACACAGTCATCTGTTTGGGTGAAGAGAATTCTCGATCGCGAAATGCGGATTCTTGATGAACCTATCCAAATGAAACTGGGCTTCATCAGTAAACCAAACCATATTCACACAAAGTCCTGTTCATCAATTCTGTGGACAATGGTGTTGATGAAACACAACCAGTGTTCCATGGCCTTGTGGCTTAATGGCTGATGGGTTTGAATTTTGTATAGGAAGAGGTCTTCAACAACAATTTATTTTGTCTACCAGCTGATTCCCACCTGCTGTGCAGCTCGTCTGATCGATTTCCTGCGGCTGGTCTGACATTTAGCGCGTGTCGTCTCCATGTTTTCAAGCATTCTCACCCTTTTTGTACGCTCGACATTGCCAACACAGTCATCACAATACTACCCGTACTCTCAAACTGGGGAATCAAATCATTGATTGTTAGCACACTTGTACCGGTTGTCTTCAGCTTGAACTCAGCCGCAAACTGCCATTGAGCCGCAGTTAGGCTGTTATTGCTCGCATAGGAATCCTTCACAAGCGCTATTCACTCAGCAACTCTGTACCGTGACATTTTCACGTGCAAATGGCCGACAACAACAAGGCGCATGCACGGTCCCATCATGCCCCGCGGCCAACCGTGCAGTTTAAACATCATAACGCAAATCGTTCAGACGTCGTGACGATTTCATTTCATTTAGTTCAATCATTGTCACACTAACACACTCTTTGCATCCAAAGTACAAAGTCATTCACTTTCTAGTGATTTTGAGCCGAAGGAGTGAATAATACTCACAGGCACATAAAAACCCGCGAAACTACTTGAATGCTGTTTCTTCAAAAAAATTGGCTGATGGTGTTTACTTCGTGCCAGAATGCATTGTCGCGATGTAACATTCAAGTGCGTGAAGTCAGTCGTCATACAATTACCATTCATGAAATGGCCCATAAATTGTTTCAGTGAGACTTTGTCCTGGAGCCATAAAATGTTTATGAACGATCCACCGACTATCACAAGAAGAAAAACAAAACTGCGACGTTTACATTGTCTGCACATTCACGCTTTACTGAACAGGAGAGAAGTTGCAGTGCGTCACTCTCGACTTCAGTTTTCATCTCGGAATCGCCGTCGATTAGCTTGCGACAACAAGAACGAGTTATTGTGACAAAATATAACACCTACAGCAGTCCTTATGATTTTATTTTCTTTCGTTGCAACCAGTTTAAACGCTTCAGTGCGCCATCTTCAGGCCTCTATACATAAAACAGTTACGATACCATTATCAACTTACCAGTCAAGTTACATAGATTTAAAACAGAATGAGAAACAATGGCAAGACTTTACAAGTGAATTTACACCGAACATTCGACAGAACGAACAGATACATCCATTTTCACATATCTAAATTATACCTTAATGAATTTCCACTCAATACACTGTACAATTATTCTATGTATTAAAAACTTCTGTAAATAATTATTCATGATTTTTATTGGCCAGTCCATCATACATTATCTGCACAACCTTGATATAACCTACTGTAAGACAAAATAACTGTAGATGGTGATAAATGGAAGGAAACAATACCTCACAAACAAGTAAAGAGAAGGAACATGACCTATGTGTCGTGTCAAAGTACGTAATGCTTAGTTGAACACAGATGAGGGGCATACATTATGTCGGGTCTATAAAATGAATGTCCAATACGTGTTATAAAACCGAATGTAAGATCCACCTCAGATCATAACATATCAGAAGGTATGAAAAATGTCCGCAAGAAAACCGTTCATCATGAAACTATTCATGCGCGAATGCATCTATATACCATGTAGTGCCATGAAACAATCACACACAGAGATACTAAGTAGCCCGCAATGATGCATTGTATCATGTTGGATGACTGAACAGTGTATGTATATGAAAAACCAGAAAAGTTTACTGAGTAGCGCCCGGCTCAAAAAGTACACATGTGTTTTAAACGTAAGTGATCACGAAGAAATAACTGAGATCTAAAGTGTCGCAACCAGTACACACTTACGTATTTCGATGACATTGAAACCAAAACATAATAATTCTACACTTCTACCAAATGCGCTACTGTGAACTTTCTGCAGGCACTAACATTGTCTTCCAGCTTAGAATCTCCTCAAGAGTTTTACTCCGCTAAATCATTACCTGCCACTTAATTATAAAAAGTTGTACCAGCAGCAACGTGTTTATAATAGATCTTCTCTGCTCCGTTACTTTCAACAGACATACTGTCATAACATGCAAGTTATAATACGAAAAATAAAACGGAAGACGTAAGTAAAAAAGATGAAATGCGGTATGGCGTTCCCAAATACCTACATTTGTCGACTGTTACCGTGTTTCGTGTTCGCATCGAGTTTTATGGAAGACTCGTCTTTTGACAACGCGAACCGAGAAACTACAGCCAGCTACGCAACTGGTCAGTTACGGCAAACAATTAAAAGGATTCTCGATGAGACGAACACAACTACAGACCTATATCGCCGACGTCAGTTTTTTACTGAATTTTACAATACATTTTATGCTCACTTACGAGGGTTGTCCTGAAAGTAAGTTCCGATCGGTCGCGAAATGGAAACCACAGTGAAAATGAGAAACGTTTTATTTGCAGCAGTTACGTACACCTTCCACCTACTTCTTTACATATTTGCCCCTCCAACTTCGAGTTCTGTCGTAGTGTTTTATCAACTTTCCAGTATCTTCGTCATAGAAAACAGCCGCCTGTGCTTTTGACCAGTTGTCTGCACTGGTCTGCAGCTCGTTGTTTATGGGAAAATTTTGTCTTCATAGCCAGAGTTTCTTGTGAGCAGAGACGAGACTCAGGGGGAGCCAATCACGGACTGTATTGTGGATGATCAAGCACTTCTCATCTGAACGTTGCAGGAGCGTCTTCATTGCCCCTGCAGTGTGCAGCCGAGAACTGGCATGAAAAAGGAACTGCTCGACAGTTGTGTTACGTGGGCTCCATGACACAGGCTAAATCTCTAACCAGGTCCTCATACTTGGCGGGAGACGCTATTCCCTACGCATCTTTACGTACTCACTGTTCACTCAAAACTGGAAAGAGCGACGCGACACAATTGACGGGCATACTAGAGACACTGCCCAACACATCTGTGTAAAGCTTTACCGTATTTTCCCAGTGGTTTCCATTTCAGGACCGATCGGAAGTTATTTTCTGGACAACTTCCTATTACGACGTTTCTGGAGACTGAAAATCTCTTTTGTGGAAAATAAAATAGATTCTGCAAACAACGCTCTTCCGAAACCCGGCTTACTCTCTTCCTCCTTGGGAACCAGAAGGCAGCAAATACTGGCTTCCAGGACAATGCTGCGTTTTTTGACTTCCGCAAGCCTATCGATACAGTTCCGTACTGACGACTAATATACACAACACTCTCGTATGGAATATCAGACCAGCTGTGTGACTGAATTTCTAACACACAGATCACAGCATGTTATTCTAGACGCAGAGAAAGCTTCAGACGTAAATGTGTTTTCATTGTGTGTCAGCATGGAGTGATCTGTTGGTAAACTATGTATCTTAATCTGTGTTTGAAGTCAAACATAGACAAAAAATTGGGCTTGAATACCCTTAACTACTAATCTCTATTATCTTTTTATTATATCCACTGATGAAGGTGCCATATTCCATAATTGCAATGGCAACACTGCGGTTAATTAAAGTAGGAGGAACTTCTGATCTGAAAAGAGAACGAATTCACTGTTCATCCTAACACAGGACGGTGTAAGGAATTTAGCTTACGGCACACACAGCAAAGACTTCATCAATTCGGAAAGAGTTCGGTGCATAGAACTTGAACTACTAACCAGCTCTGAACACGAACTAACTAATGGTACGCTAGCAAGCAGCTACAATGTGCCTCACCATCATTGCCTCGTGGTACAGCTGCAAAACGTATGCCCACCGGCCAGTAGCATCTCCAACACGTCCAGCCTGTAGCACGTCCTATCATCAACTGCGCCCATTCACTACTCTACAACCACGAGAAGATGCACTTTTTGGCGCATCTTCCAGACAATCACACCTCTAGCTTCCGGGTGCAACACGATGGCCCAATCGGGTCGCATCCAAAACGGGCTTTATAGATTCCTTGTTCACCGGTTTTACGGACGGACTCCTTCAAAAGATCTCGTAACCTCAACCGTGAACTTTCAGCAGCCAATGGAAACACAGCCCACGAATTCAGAGGGAAAGATCAT
Organism: Schistocerca americana; assembly: GCF_021461395.2. Lineage (NCBI taxonomy): Eukaryota > Metazoa > Arthropoda > Insecta > Orthoptera > Acrididae > Schistocerca > Schistocerca americana. The sequence goes on along the minus strand of NC_060125.1, from coordinate 351,761,942 downwards.
ACCACCTACATGTCCGAAGTCATGTACACCAAGGTTAGTGTCCTCTGCCACCATCTCTCTCTTTCTTCCTCGATCTCCACACCTCCACCCCCTTATATTGTCCTGTGCATTCCAACCGTTCTGCCCTTCATTTCTAAGCTTGGAAAGAGCAGATAACTCGCTTTAGGCCACATATAAATTAACAAGATGGATTTCATGTAATGCAGGTACTGTTCATAAAATAGAGAATAATAAGGGGAAGTAAGGATTAAAATAGAACACATACATCGCAGATTACCGATTCCGAGTAGAAATTGATAAAGATGGCATATGAAAATGATAAATTACCGTGTCCTTCTACTGAAGGACATACTCAAATAAACAGATGTCTTTCAGCAGTAGCCGACCAGGGTGGCCGAGCGGTTCTAGGCGCTACAGTCTGGAACCGCGCGACAACTACGGTCGCAGGTTCGAATCCTGCCTTGGGCATGGATGTGTGTGATGTCCTTAGGTTAGTTAGGTTTAAGTAGTTCTAAGTTCTAGGGGACTGATGACCTCAGAAGTTAAGTCCCATAGTGCTCAGAGCCATTTTTTTTTTCAGCAGTAATTTGTAGTTGACCATCAACGTCAACAAATGCATTTTACTGCACATAAATTGACGATAAAACCCATTATTTTACGATTACATGACTGCAGAACACCCGCCAGGTTATGCGAGGGCGCTAATGCACTGCGTCCTGGGCTCGGGTAGACGCGCCAGCCTGGATCGAATCCGCCCAGGGGATTAACGACGATGGCTGGTGTTCTGGTTAGCCTGTATGTTGTTTTAGGCGGTTTTCCACATCCCACTAGGTGAATACCGGGCTGGTCTTCACTTCCAGCGTCAGTTACACGGCTCACAGACGATTGAAAACGTTCGCACTATTTCATGGCTTACATTAGACGGAGAGCTGGGGTACACTACTTCCGTCCCGGGGGTTCTGGGTGGCGACAGGACGGGCATCCGGCCACCCTCTGACACTAACATCGCCACATCCATAGTAACAAGACGGACCCCGCGTTGGAGTGGGGCTAAAGCCTAAGAAAATAATGATGACATGACTGTAGAACAATCGCTGGAAGCAGTGACATACATTAAATGTCTAGGTGAGAGTAGGGGACGATTTAAGGTAGAGTGACAATCATAGCACTAATCAAGGTAAGGACGAAGTCAGACTAACATTCAGTGAGGGAATCGACAGGAAGCGTAGCCCAGCCATGAAGGAGGTAGCTTACAAAGTCCTGATTCGACCATTACTTTAATACTGCTGGTCAGTTTAGGGCCTGTTGGGATTGTTTTAAAAAGTAGAGGAGATTCAGAGAATAGTTACACATTTCGTCACAGGTTCATTTAGAAGACACGAAGGGGTCACATACATGTTCTCCAACTCCAGTGATAGATGCTAGAAGAGAGTCATTGTGCGTCACTGAGTGGCTTATTTCCCAGATTCAAGCGGCAAGCGGTCTTAAATGATCCAACCCATATGTAACGTTTTGCTTGCGTATGTTGTGGAAAGACGTGAAACTACAATTAGAGGTATTTGAGTTATGCTGGAGGCTTACCAGCAACCACTCTTTCTGCTGTAGCCAAGGCCTTCGCCTGCGACACCGGCCACCTGCATTACAGATATGGTCGACAAATTGCCAGTGGTTCAGATCGACAAGGGGTTCTCCATTGGCAGACCCAGATGTTAATAGTACAGCAGGCTGGACTGTGTCCTAAATACGCCAGTCTGTCTCGAGGTAGAACTCCAGCTTGCATCACAGAAAAATACCGTGAAATTCTGCCATGAGAGGTATCAGCCTGAATCTCAACAGTGCACGTATCCCTGACAACAGCGTCACAACTGGGAGCACTAATTCGCTTCTGCGAATCACATGCTGTCCAAACATCAAGCCGATATTACTCCGCCGGGCATGTATTTAGGAGGGTAACTGGCCGCTCTCCGTCAGTACAGTTCGCTGAGCCAGTTCCGATGCAGAGCAACATTACGGATTTACACTACGTGGTTCTACTAGCCGTCCTCTGGGGGACCAATGTTCGGTGACTGGTATTCGTGTGTGGAACTAATACTAGCAACTGTGCTCAGGAACTGCCATCATTATTCGACCGAACGGACTTTGACTTTTCTATAACAAACACCTGTACTACGTAAAGTAAGGATTTATCATTCTGATCGAGAATGAGTGCAGTTACTCGAGATATCGCGATTTCTTCTGTGGATCTTCTTACCTTTAAAGCGTTTGTACATGGACAGAGATTAAATAATATTACTGTTTGTCAGTCATTAACTTGGGGTAGAGATTATCTGTACTAGATCAACACAGTTAGTCAAGAAGGACACTTTAATTGTAGTCGGCATATGTGGTGTAAAATTGATGTAAATGTTAAGTGAGCACATCCAGCAGAAACCACTTAGTGATGTGTGTACTACTATGTATGACACATCATTTTCATACTCCTTCTGGGCGTGGAAAAGGATAGGCTGGAAGTGACACTGGTATACAATATATCCTCCACCACGCACCGTAACTTGATTTGCGGCGTATAGAGGTAGACGTACAACTGTGTGGGCTCAACATTAGAGGGCTCCACTTAATGTATGGTGCAGTGAGTTAACAAGAAGGCGAAGCACTTCATGGGCAAACCAAGTGAAGAGCTCTGATTGACATTAGCTTTTGCGATAAAAATTAGGCTAACGGCATTAAAATGTGTTTGCGTAAGACTACCAAACGTGCTACGATGACCCAGCAATTTCAGAAGGTGACTGTCTGAAGGGGATCTAACACGAGAGGTCAACTACCAGTCACATCCTCAGAAAAATAAAGGTAATAAAAGGTAACAAGATAGTCAGATATGGCATAAACAACTGATGCCAACGACACCAGACCTCCCAGAATGGGATCAGATTTTCTGGAAAACAGGGACAAACACGAAAATTTGTGAAATCAGTTCGTTTCACACACTTTTTTTTGGGAGGGGGGTGGGGGTGGGGAGGGATCATCTGTCTCCTGACTGGTTTGATACAGCCTGTCAGGAATACCTCTACTGTGTCAAGCACTTCATCTCATTGCCTCTGCCCAGGGACAGGATGTTTGTGTTGTTCTCATCATTTCATCATCATTCGTGAAAGTATCTATATTGAACTTTGTAAGGATTGAGACTTTGCACGGGCGCTGATGACAGCGCGGCTGAGCGCCCCACAAACCAAACATCTTCATCGTCATCACCTTCTTCTTCTTCTCAGAGTAGCACTTGCAACATACTTCCTCAATTATTTGCTGAATCTTTCTCTACAGTTTCTGCTCTCAACAGCTCCCTCTACTACCATGGAAGTCATTCACTTTACGGATGTCCTATCCTCCTGTCCCTTCTTCTTGTCAGTGTTTCCCACGTATTCCTTTCCCGTACGATTCTACGCTAAACCTCTTCATTCCTTGCCTTATCAGGCCGTCTAATTATCAGCATTCGTCTGTAGCACCACATCTCATATGCTTCGATTCTCTTCTGTTCCGGTTTTTCCACAGTCCATGTTTCACTACCACACAAAAGTACATTCTCAGAACTTTTTTCCTCTAAGGCTATGTTGCCATTCTTGCCAGTGATAGTCTGCTTTTGGTGTCCTCCTTGCTCCGTCCATAATTCTTTACTTTGCTGCCTAGATAGCAGAATTCCTTAACTTCATCTACTTCGTGACCATCAATCCTGATGTTAAGTTTCTCGCTGTTCTCACCTTTGCTGCTTCTCATTACTTTCTCAGTCCATATCCTGTGCTCATTAGACTGTTCATTCCCTTCAGAAGATCCTGTAATTCTTCTTCACTATCACTCAGGATAGAAAATCATCAGCGAATCGTATCACTGACATCCATTCATCTTGAATTTTAATTCTACTCTTCAACCTTTCTGTTATTCCCATCATTGCTTCTTCGATAAACAGATTGAACAATAGGGGTGAAAGATACATCTCTGTCTTGCGCCCTCCTTAATCCGAGCACTTCATTCTTGGCCGTCCGCTCTTATTAATCCCTCCGTCTCTCCATATAGCTTATCCCTATTATAGCTTTCCCCGAGATTTCGCAGAATTTCGAATATCTTGCACCACTTTACATTGTCGAATGCTTTTTCCATGTCGGCAGATCCTATGAATATATCTTGAATTTTTTGTTATCTTGCTTCCATTGTCAACCGTAACGTCTGAATTGCCTTTCTGGTGCCTTTACCTTTTCTAAAGAAAAACTGATTTTCATCTAACACATCCTCAATTTTCTTTTCCATTCTTCTGTAAATTATTCTTGTCAGCAACTTGGATGCATGAGCTGTTAAGCCGATTGTGCGATAATTCTCGCACTTGCCAGCACTTGCAGTCTTCGTAACGGTATGTCGCCAACTAAATAGGAATTTTGTTGCCACTTCCATGAGTGATTTTAGAAAATCTGATGGAATGTTATCTATGCCTTTTGCCTTATTTGATCTTAAGTCCTCTAAAGCTCTTTTAAATTCTGACTCTGATACTGGATCCCCTATCTCTTCAGAGTCGACTCCTGTTTCTTCTTCTATCACATCAGACAATTCTTCTCGTCACAGAGACTTTCAATCTATTCTTTCCACCTATCCCCTCTCGCCTCTGCGTTCAACACTGGAAATTTCATTGCACTCTTGATGTTAACATCCTTGCTTTTAATTTCACAGAAAGTTGTTTTACTTTCCTGTATGCTGAGGCTGTCATTCCGATAATCATTTCTTTTTCAATTTCTTTACATTTTTCACGCAGCCATTTCGCCTCAGCTCCCCTGCACTTTCTATTTATGTCATTCCTCAGCGACTTGTATTTGTGTATTCCTGAGTTTCACGGAACATTTTTGTACTTCTTCCTTTCATCGATGAACTGAAGTATTTCTTCTCTTACCCAGGGTTTCTTCGCATTTAGCTTTTTTTTACCTATGGTTTTCTTCCAACTTCTGTGATGGCCCTTTTTAGAGATATCTATTCTTCTTTTGCTGCACTGTCTACCGAGCTATTCCTTACTGCTGTATCTACAGACTTAGACACTTCAAGTGTATCTCGTCATTCCTCAGTACTTTCGTATTCCATTTCTTTACGTATTGATTCTTCCTAACTAATCTCGTTAACTTCAGCCTACTTATTATCACTACTATATTGTGATCTGAGTCTATACGTGCTCCAGGGTACACCTTACAATCCAGTATCTGATATCGAAATCTCTGTCTGACCCTGATGTAACCTATTTGAAAAATTCCCGCATCACCTGGCTTTTTCCAAGTATATCTCCTCCTCTTGGGATTCTTGAACAGAGCATTCGTTATTAATAGCTGAAATTTGTTACAGAACTCAATTACTCTTTCTCTTCTCTCATTCCTCGCCCCGGGCCCATATTCTCCTGTAACCTTTTCTTCTACTCCTTCCCCTACAACATTCTAGTCCTCATGACTATGAGATTTCCATCTCCCTTTACGTACTGTGTTACCCTTCCAATATCCTCATATACTTTCTCAGTCTCTTCATCTTCAGCTTGTGACGTCGGCATGTATACCTGAAGCATTATTGTCGGTGTAGGTTTGCTGTTGACTTTGATAAGAACAACCCTATCACTGAACCGTTCACAGTAACAAACTCTCTGCCCAACCTCCATATTCAAAACGAATCCTAATCCCGTTATACCATTTTCTGCTGCTGTTGGTGTTACTCTACACTCATCTGACCAGAAATCCCTGTCTTCATTTCATTTCACTTCACTGATCCCTACTATATCTAGAATGAGACTTTGAATTTCCCTTTTCAGATTTTCTAGTTTCCCTACCACATTCAAGGCTCTAATATTCCAGGCCTCTCTCGTTAAGTATTCAGTCTTTTTCTCCTGGTCAGCTCCACCTTGGGAGTCCCCTCCCAGAGATCTGGATGGGGGACTATTCCGGAGTCTGTTGCCGATGGAGAGATAGTCATAACACTTCTTCAATTACAGGCCACATGTCCTGTGGGTACAAGTTACGTGTCTTTAATGTACTGGTTTCCAGTGCCTTCTGCATCCTCATGCCGTTGATCATTGTTGTTTCTTCCGCCTTTACGGGCAGTTTCCCACCCATAGGACAAGAGAGTGCCCTGAACCACTGTCCGCTCCTCCGCTCTCTTGACAAGGCCTTTGGCAGAATGAGGGTGACTTCTTATGCCGGAAGTCTTCGGCCGCCAGTGCTGATTATTAATCAAAATTTAAGCAGTGGCAGAATTCGAACCCGGGCCCGAGGACGTTGTGATTACTAGTCAAAGGCGCTACCTCAGTTATTTCATTATCAGAGTGACTTGGTACTATCATGAAACTTTAGTAGACCATAGGCAAATCATCATGTATTATAAACTGCAAATGGGAGAAAAAATAAATTGTGGCAACAAAACAATAAACAAAAGCAGAAAGGAAAAAAACCGATAACATATCCGACAAACCACCACCAAGCTTCATGATATGTATTAACAATATTTTTTCAGTTTTTACATTTTATCGGTCTTTTAATTTTTATTCATTTTGTAGTTGTTAGGTATATGTTTTTTTAGTTTTATATAGAATCTAGAAGCAGAAGGACAACGAGAACAGATTATATTCTAAATAACAAACTAAGAAATATTCCAATCTGATTGCAATAATTGTGTGATCTCATGTGTACATATACTTCATCTATCCACATTTTACAATAGAACTGGAGCGATACTGAATCAAAACACAAAAACATAACGAGTTGGTAAACTAAGAGAGAGCAAGCCGAAGCAAATGAAATGGGAACAAACATAACAAAGAAAACACGTATCATCAGAAAAATGAAATTAACCAACACCTTGCCGACGGGAAACGAGATTCAAAATTTTAGCGAAGAGGTCTCGATATCGAGGCATTTGCAAGCGTATCGAATAGTCCGTGATTATGTATTGCATGAAGTTTATGTGATCTTCCCCCTCCTCTTCTACAACATAATGAACGAAGGGTCCCAGCAACCACATAACGGTATGGGCCATCGATCGTGGAAAGAAGGAATAATCTGGGCGCAATATGATCTCCGTAGTGTAGAAAGTCTCCGAAGATCGAGTAAGGAAGGTCACTTGCGTCCTAATCCAAGACCAATTTGCCATATGACCTCCACAACAAAGTGATGTCGTATCGTTTCTGCAGAGGTACAACGACTACATAAATCCGTTTTACTAAGCCCAATACTGAAAAGTCGCTCGTTCGTTGGATTCAAGTTATTTCCTACCTTATACCAAGAGGACAATATGCGCATCGGCAAAATTGGAAGAATAATGTTGCACCAAACTGTCGTCTAGGTTGTTTGCGGCGATTCTCTTGCAACTACCTTCGGGCAAGGGACTTCTTCCAATGAGTCTGTAGGAATTTCATGGTGAGAATGGGTCTCCATAAAATATCAGCCCCAAATAGCTCACGGCGAGATAGAAGTCATCTAATGGGTTTTAACTTATAATTTATGCGATCAACATCAATAGGGTGATAACGACTAGCAGGATGGACACAGAGAAATAAAAGACGTGAATGTGTGAGTTTCTTGAGTCATCATCAAAATAGTACGTCGCAAATATAGCATCTGCGTCTTCCTTTGTGTATCAGTATGCCCCCCCCCCCCCCCAATGGAACAAGGCTTCGTGACCACCTCAAACCGTTAGCGAAATATATGTCTTTCCCATAAGAAACTATCAGACAATTGCTGTAGTTTCTCCGCCATTATCGAGGCAAGCGGATAAACTTGGGCCACATAATAAGCTTTGGAAATCGGAAATTTGTGCTAAGGTCTTATGGGACCAACCTGCTCTGGTCAACGGTCCCTAAGCTTACGCACTATTTAATCTAAATTAAACTAACCTACACTAAGGACAACACACACACCCATGCCCGAGGGAGGATTCGAAACTCCGACGGGGGGAGCCGCCCGGACCGTGACAAGACGCCCTTAGACCGCGCGGCTGTAAGCTTTGCATAAGATATATGTACCGAGTATTTGGACTTTCTGGAGCAGAGTAAGAGAACGCCTTTCATGTACTACTATCACTCCCTGTATTATTTCCCTAACAGACTTCCAGTTGAGAGTCGCGATTTTGAGTGGACAACGATCAATGATGATACCGAGATACGTATGCCGATCCACTGCAGTAGCCCATGCAACAACAGCATCATCAAAACCCCGCAAAGTAAGAAGCCTGCATTTACCTTAATTAAGCACAGCACCTGAACTCCGACAACAATCATCGATTAAAGCCTTCAGTCGGGGAATCTCCGCAGAATTGCGGAGTAGAATCATCACGTCATCCGCGTATGCACGAATAGCTATTTCCCTGCGTATAGCGCCCAACTTTTCAGCTGGGATGCTAGCATCCGAAGTAGGGGCTCCAGAGACAACGCAAAGTCATTGGCAGAGGGCTTCCTTGAGGCACTCACCGACGGATATTTATCGGGCTCCTCAGTTGGCCATTAACAACGACCGAAGGAGAAATACCTGTAAACCGATTTGAGAGCACTTGCCGTGTGTCAACAGTAAAACCGACTGCCTCCAGAATCAGAAGCAAAATGTCATGATTAACACGATCAAATGTCTTATCGAAGTCGAGTAAATCAAGGGCACAAGGGACGGACGTTACAACAGCAACATCGCTTGCTTGTCACTGTTACAGGTTCTATTCAGGGGGCAATGGGATTCTGAACCTGTCGCGGAGGTAGAGACGGATATTCATTTACACGATTGTCGGAACTGACTTTGTACTCATTATGATCCGAAGCAGAAGTAGATCCGACATCGGGAATGGAAGGAACAAGATCAGCAACCGTCAATTTGCGACGCTGTGCTGGTGGCGGCTTTGATACAAAAATCCTCCGCGGGCAATTAGATCAAACGTGTCCACTTTCATTACACAGGAAGCAGGTTCCCTCTTGACCAGCAAACATGACACGAACGCGGTAACCGCACACTTGTAAACGTGAATGAATATTGCGTTTGATATGCATTTCTACGGAACGAATTCCACTATAGCACTGTAATCTGTATTGAGTACACCAGCGTTCACGACGGACGTTTTTCACGTTCCCATAAGGAGTCAATTGTCCATCAGAAAGGTGTCATCAACTTCTAGAGTGAGGTTGAACACTAGAAGATTGGTATAGTCAATTTCAGCACCTCCGAGTGACACCATACCAACGGAATTATCACGATGCTTGAACGGGACATGTCGCGACAGTAATTTTTCAACGTGAAGGGGAGCCCCGAAAATTTCACGTAAAACACGTACTCGTCTGCATCAAAATAAGCGGTGTGGACCTGATCAGAGTTCACATGAATTGTATCTACACTCCTGGAAATGGAAAAAAGAACACATTGACACCGGTGTGTCAGACCCACCATACTTGCTCCGGACACTGCAAGAGGGCTGTACAAGCAATGATCACACGCACAGCACAGCAGACACACCAGGAACCGCGGCGTTGGCCGTCGAATGGCGCTAGCTGCGCAGCATTTGTGCACCGCCGCCGTCAGTGTCAGCCAGTTTGCCGTGGCATACGGAGCTCCATCGCAGTCTTTAACACTGGTAGCATGCCGCGACAGCGTGGACGTGAACCGTATGTGCAGTTGACGGACTTTGAGCGAGGGCGTATAGTGGGTATGCGGGAGGCCGGGTGGACGTACCGCCGAATTGCTCAACACGTGGGGCGTGAGGTCTCCACAGTACATCGATGTTGTCGCCAGTGGTCGGCGGAAGGTGCACGTGCCCGTCGACCTGGGACCGGACCGCAGCGACGCACGGATGCACGCCAAGACCGTAGGATCCTACGCAGTGCCGTAGGGGACCGCACCGCCACTTCCCAGCAAATTAGGGACACTGTTGCTCCTGGGGTATCGGCGAGGACCATTCGCAACCGTCTCCATGAAGCTGGGCTACAGTCCCGCACACCGTTAGGCCGTCTTCCACTCACGCCCCAACATCGTGCAGCCCGCCTCCAGTGGTGTCGCGACAGGCGTGAATGGAGGGACGAATGGAGACGTGTCGTCTTCAGCGATGAGAGTCGCTTCTGCCTTGGTGCCAATGATGGTCGTATGCGTGTTTGGCGCCGTGCAGGTGAGCGCCACAATCAGGACTGCATACGACCGAGGCACACAGGGCCAACACCCGGCATCATGGTGTGGGGAGCGATCTCCTACACTGGCCGTACACCACTGGTGATCGTCGAGGGGACACTGAATAGTGCACGGTACATCCAAACCGTCATCGAACCCATCGTTCTACCATTCCTAGACCGGCAAGGGAACGTGCTGTTCCAACAGGACAATGCACGCCCGCATGTATCCCGTGCCACCCAACGTGCTCTAGAAGGTGTACGTCAACTACCCTGGCCAGCAAGATCTCCGGATCTGTCCCCCATTGAGCATGTTTGGGACTGGATGAAGCGTCGTCTCACGCGGTCTGCACGTCCAGCACGAATGCTGGTCCAGCTGAGGCGCCAGGTGGAAATGGCATGGCAAGCCGTTCCACAGGACTACATCCAGCATCTGTACGATCGTCTCCATGGGAGAATAGCAGCCTGCATTGCTGCGAAAGGTGGATATACACTGTACTAGTGCCGACATTGTGCATGCTCTGTTGCCTGTGTCTATGTGCCTGTGGTTCTGTCAGTGTGGTCATGTGATGTATCTGACCCCAGGAATGTGTCAATAAAGTTTCCCCTTCCTGGGACAATGAATTCACGGTGTTCTTATTTCAATTTCCAGGAGTGTACAAGCCAACCGTGGATTTATAGACCCGGGCTGCACGTGTCGCTTTGTTTTATCGAAAGTAAAGCTCACAGTACCTTTTCGGGGAATACACGTGGAAACCAGGAAACCATGATAGCCATAGCGGGGGGGGGGGGGGGGGGGGGAGGGGGGGGGGAGGGGGGCTGACGCCGCTGCACGCTGCAAGTAGACGAACATGAACAGAAAGTAAGGAGGAGCGGAGGTGCTACGATTCACTCGGCAGACAGAGCAACACTAACAAAATGTGAAATAAACAAGAAAGTTCCCGCTCTGCTCTCGTAGGGGAACGCATTTAGAATAAGTGAAGTATGGTGGGTCTTTGACGTTGATGGCGTTATATTTTGGCGTGAATAACACTTTGGTGAGTCCTTGAACATACAGTACACAGGCATACATAGAAGAGCGCCGAGCTTCCTAGTACTCAGCTGCAGCGGAGTTCATGCTATCATCCATCAGAAGATGGACAAGGCAACCATCATACAGGCCAGTGTCCGAAGAGGGTTGACAAGGCTTCCACCGTACGTCATTCAAGTGGCTCCCAAATGGACATCCTTCAGCCAAAGGCAGACATAACCTGACACATGGCTTCAATACGCTATCAAGTCAGTATCAACAGTACCTCAAGACAGCATCAGGATAGTATCTACAGTCGCCGCCAATCTACAATCGATCGCTGTTATCGTTCACTGAATCCAGAATTAAACCAGGGTTAAAGACAGACTGGTGCAAGTGAACAGTGAATGATTGCCATGTGCAGTCTTCATACTACATTGATGTGACAAAAATCATGGGATAGCGATAAGCACATACAGAGATATCGGATGCATTATGTGCACTGGGTATAAAAAGGGGCATTGCAGTGGCGGAGCTGTCATTTTTACTCAGGTGATTCATGTAAAAAGGTGTCCGACGTGATTATGGCCGCAGACTTTGAATGCTGAGCTCGTAGCCGTAGCTAGACGCATGGGTTATTTCGTTTCGGAAATCATTATAGAATGCAATATTCCGAGATCCATAGTGTCAAGAGTGTAACGATAATACCAGATTTCATTTATTATGTCTCTCCACGAACAATTCAGTGGCCGATGGCCTTCACTTAATGACCGACAGCACCGGCGTATGTGTAGAGCTGTCATTGCTAACAGGCAAGCAATAACGAGTGAAATTAGGGAACGATTGACAAGAATGGAGGAAATAAATACAGTAGAAGAAGAGTGGGTAGCCTTCAGAGATGAAATAGTGAAGGTAGCAGAGCATCAAGTAGGTAAAAAGACGAGGGCTAATAGAAATCCTTGGGTAACAGAAGAGATATTGAATTTAATTGATGAAAGGAGAAAATATAAAAATGCAGTAAACGAAGCAGGCAAAAAGGAATACAAACGTCTCAAAAATGAAACTGACAGAAAGTGCAAAGTGGCTAAGCAGGGATGACTAGAGGACAAATCTAAGGATGCAGAGGTGCATATCACTAGGGGTAAGATAGATACTGCCTACAGGAAAATTAAAGAGACCTTTGGAGAAAAGAGAACCACTTGCATGAATATCAAGAGCACATATGGAAACATAGTTCTAAGCAAAGAAGGGAAAACAGAAAGGTAGAAGGAGTATATAAGAGGGTCTATGTAAGGGCGATGTTCTTGAGGACAATATTACAGAAATGGAAGAGAATGTCGATGAAGATGAAATAGGAGATATGATATTGCGTGAAGAGTTGGACAGAGCACTGAAAGACCTAAGTCGAAACAAGGCCCCGGGAGAAGACAACATTCCATCAGAACTACTGACAGCCTTGGGAGAGCCAGGCCTAACAAAACTCTGCCATCTAGTGAGCAAGATGTACGAGACAAGCGAAATACCCTAAGACTTCAAGAAGAATATAATAATTCCAATTCCAAAGAAAGCAGTGGTTGACAGATGTGAAAATTACCGAACTATCAGTTTAATAAGCCACGACTGCAAAATAACGACATGAATTATTTACAGACGAATGGAAAATCTGGTAGATGCCGACCTCGGGAAAGATCAGTTTGGATTCCGTAGAAATATAGGAACACGTGAGGCAATATTGACCCTACATCTTATCTTAGAAGAAAGATTAAGGAAAGGCAAACCTACTTTTCTAGCACTTGTAGACTTAGAGAAAGCTTTTGACAATGTTGCCTGGAATACTCTCTTTCAAATTCTAAAGGTGGCAGGGGTAAAATACAGTGAGCGAAAGGCTATTTACAGTTTGTGCAGAAACCTAATGGCAGTTATAAGAGTCGAGGGGCATGAAAGGGAAGCAGTGATTGGGAAGGGAGTGAGACGTGGTTGTAGCCTATCCCCGATGTTATTCAATCTGTAAATTGAGCAAGCAGTACAGGAAACAAAAGAAAAATTCGGAGTAGGAATTAAAATCCTTGGAGAAGAAATAAAATCTTTGAGGTTCGCCGATGACATTGTAATTCTGTCAGAGACAGCAAAGGACCTGGAAGAGCAGCTGAACGGAATGGACAGTGTCTTGAAAGGAGGATATAAGATTAACATCAACAAAAGCAAAACGAGGATAACAGAATGTAGTCGAATTAAATCGGGTGATGCTGCGAGAATTAGATTAGGAAATGAGACGCTGAAAGTAGTAAATGACTTCTGTTATTTGGGGAGCAAAGTAACTGATGATGGTCGAAGCAGAGAGTATGTAAAATGTAGACTGGCAGTAGCAAGGAAAGCGTTTCTGAAGAAGAGAGATTTGTTAACATCGAGTGTAGATTTAAGTGTCAGGAAGTCGTTTCTGAAAGTATTTGTATGCAGTGAAGCCATGTATGGAAGTGAAACGTGGACGATAAATAGTTTAGACAAGAAGAGAATGGAAGCTTTCGAAATGTGGTGCTGCAGAAGAATTCTGAAGATTAGATGGGTAGATCACATAACTAATGAGGAGGTATTGAATAGAATTGGAGAGAAGAAAAATTAGTGGCACAACTTGACTAGAAGAACGGATCGGTTGGTAGGGCATATTCTGAGGCATCAGGGAATCACCAATTTAGTATTTGAGGGCAGCGTGGAGGGTAAAAATCGTAGAGGGAGGCCAAGAGATGAATACACTAAACAGATTAAGAAGGATGTAGGAAAGAAAATTCAGCACGTATCTTCAACATATTCAGAAAATCTTCAACTGCGCATACAGTGAGCCACAACTCTTGCCATTACACAAGCCACAAAGAAGATTGTTTTCTGTCTTGCATTAATAGACTAAACAAACATGCATTAACTTATAAGTCAAGACAATATTAAATGAGAAATTGCCACACTTAAAACGAAAGCACACTACAAAGGATGTAATCCTAATGATGTCAACGATATTCTTTCCAAAGTTAACAGAACGGATACAACTAAATCAAAAGACGAAATTAAAATTACATGAAATCCAAATCAAGACAGGCAAATATGTTGGGGATCACTATCACACAAAATTCAAAGGGAAGAGAATCAGCTGTAAGAAGAAGTCATATGAAAAACCAGTTGTAAGCAAAGAAGGGGAAGCTGAGAGATGGAAGGAGAACATAGAACATCTGTTCAAGGGAAATGAACTCGAAGGCAAAAATATAGAAATGGAAGAGGTCGTCGATGGAAAGGAGATGGGAGACATAATCGAGGATAATTTGACAGAGCTCTGAAAGTCCTTAGTCGAAAGAAGGCACCGCGAGTTAACGGCATTCTGTCAGGCCTCTGGTAACCTTGAAAGAGCCAGCCGTGACAAAATTCCTCCATCTGTTATGCAAGGTAAATGAAAGGCCAATTATCCTCAGACTTCAAGAAGACCGAGCGTTGTCGCACCGCGGTTAGCACACTGGACTCGCGTTCGGGAGGACGACGGTTCAAACCCACGTCCGGCCATCCTGACTTAGATTTTCCGTGATTTCCCTAAATAACTTCGGGCAAATGCCTGGATGGTTTGTTTGAAAGGGCACAGCCGACTCTCTTCCCCATCCTTCTAATCCGATGTGACCGATGACCTCTCTGTTTGGTCCCCTCTCCCGAGTCAACCTGCCGAACAAGATCGGGAAGAAATAAGTAATCCCAGTTTCAAAGAAAGCTGCTGCTGACAGTTATGAATATTATCGAACTATCAGTTTACTAAACCATGCCTGCAGAATAATAACACGAATTCTTTACAGAAGAATGGAAAATCTGGTAGAACCCGGCATTTGGGAATTTCACTTTGGATTCTAGAGGAACGGGGCACACGCGAGGCGAAACTGACATTATGTATCTTAGAAGATATGTTAAGGAAAGACAAAACTACGTTTATAGCATTTGCAGACCTGGATAAAGCTTTGTCAATGTTGACTGGAATACTCTCTCCGACTCTCTGAAAACAGCAGGGGTAAAATATAGGGCGCGAAAGGTTATTTACAACTTGCCCAGAAACCAGTAGATACTTATAAGAGTTGAGGGGAAATGAAAAGTAAGCAGTAATTGGAAAGGGAGTGAGACAGAAATGTAACATACCCTCCATGTTATATTATCTGTGCACTGGGAAAGCAGAAAAGGGAATCAGAGAAAAATCTGGAGAAGGAATAAAGTTCAGGGAAAAAAGAAATAAAAACTTTGAAGTTTGTCGATGACACTGTAATTCTGTCAGAGACAACAAAGGACTTGGAAGACCAACTGAACGGGATGGACAATGTCTTGAAAGAAGTATATAAGATGAGTATCAACAAAAGCAAAATAAGGATAATGTAGTTGAATTAAATCAGGTCATGCTGAGATAATTAGACTAGGAAATGAAACATCTAAAACGGAAGACGAGTTACGTTATTTGGGCAGTAAAATAACTGATGATGGGCGAAGCAGAGAGGATATAATGCATAGATTGCAATGGAAAGAAATGCGTTTCTGAAGAAAAGAAATTTGTTAACCTCGAATGTAAATTTAAGTTTAGGAAGTCTTTTCTGGAAGTATTCTTTTGGAGAGCAGCCTTGTATGGAAGTGAAACTTGGAGCATAAACAGTTTAGACAAGAAGAGAGTAGAAGATTTGGAAATGTGGAGCTACAGAAAAACTTTAAAGATTAAATGGTTAGATCACGTAACTAATGGGGATATAATGAACAGAATTGGGAAGAAAAGAATTTATAGTACCATCTGACTAGACGATGGGATTGGTTGATAGGATATATTCGGAGACATCAAGGGGTCACCAATGTAGTACTGGAGGGAAGAGTGGTTGTTAAAAATCGTACAGAGAGACCAAGACATGAATGCAGTAAGCAGATTCAGAGCGATTTAAGTCGCAATAGTTATTCGGAGATGGAGAGGCTTGCACAGGATAGAGCAGCATGGGGAGTTGCATCAAACAAGTCTTCGGACTGAAGACCACAACATCAACTTCTTAACAGACTTAAAACCTGAAGAATTCCGGTTTCTATACAACGGTTCAAACTAAAAAAAAAACTTTATTACTGTCTGAAAGCCTCTGTAGCTAAAAGCATTACTTTCATTGCTTCTGTTTAAAAGAATCTGATCACTGGGGTACTTTCTCCTTTAACTTTAGTTCAGTAATAAGGCTTTTCACTGTTTGCACTCGTGAGCATATATGTGGTTCACGATCTTTTCAAGTTGTAAACTATATGTCTGTGTTGCTACTGTCGGCGGTACTACTTATCCAGTAAATTAGAGCTATTTGGAGTACATGGAGACAGCATTATTCCAAAAATTACGATCGGTAGTTAGTTTTGAAAATAAACCACTATTAACTTAGCTGTTCCCGCCCACAGTGTGGCATTTTAATTACACAGCAAACGCATCGTGAACGCAGGCCTCTGCCCCTATGGAAATGCAAAAGCCATCTGGGGTTGGATCTTTGAGGAGCAATCCGTGATGAAGCTAATCTTGCGTACTACGAACGATCAAAAAAATTGGAAGTTTAGTGATGGCCGAAAGATTTATCGTAGACATCTCGAACGGGGTCTTACATAAACGCTAATATCTGTGAACGTATGAACCCAAATCTATTACAGAATCCACAGCGTTCGTATCACTTGCCATTTAGTTCTGTACATGTCCTGCACCTACTTACCGGATCTAAGTGGGAAGGGTGATGGAATGTCTATTTAATGACAGTAAAGTTCATCAATTGTGAAGGGCATTTAGCCGTGAAAGAGGTACCGGGTGTCCTGTGCGCATAAAGGAGTGACGCAGATGTGGTTCCCCGAGTGCGGCGAATCACTGACTGCCTCTGTTTCTGCGACACAGCTAAAACACACTGGCGCACTTGTGCAATGTCACCTCTGCCAGATATACACATGTGAATCCCAAAAACACCTGCGGCACACGCACAAAAGCGGCCAACATGGAGACAGAAAAACTTTACGCTACGGTTTCTTCTTGTAACGAGTCTGCGCAGCGCACTCTAGCATTTTGCGCGAGTATTTCTGTTAAAAGAGATTACACGGTGTTTCGCGTGCCTCTGCGTTTGTAGACACTATCTTTTCACTGAAAGAAAAAGTAGGTCAATTTGGCACCACTTAAGAAAGAAGGTATTGCACCACAACTGTAATTAGCTCTAGGAAGTTGCTGACACCAGTTCTCTTAGACTGTACATTGAACGCACCAAGTATCTGTATGATTAACCTACTACTGAAACTACAGATCTCTAGTGGTATTAACATACGATAACCACGTACAGGATGACAAATGATCACCACTTATACACTTAATTATCACACTACCACGAACACAGCTGCATTTGCCTTTCAATGGTAAAAATAACAATTTGAACGTGATAAACTCCGAAATACATCCCAGAGCTAAGACCGAATGCGCTTTCCGTGTATCGTAAAATGGCAATGTAATGAAGAGGGAGTCTTCTTTTATATTTCTCCTTAGTTTCGACGACACTCAGTCACTTTTTTTCAAAACTTTGTGCTTCATCAATCAGTCATGTGCTACTTTCCATTCTACGAGTACTACTTTCCCCTGTACGTACATTGAAGAGCCTAAAAATTATGACCACCTGCTTAATAGCTTGTTTGTTCGTTTTTGGAACGAAATACGAGTACATCACTGATTCTGCGTATCAGGGATCCGACAGCTTGTTGCTAAACTTGTGGAGGTATGTGGCATTAGATGTCTACGCCCAGGTCATGTAATTCGCGTAAATAATGTGCTGCTTATTTCCCTCCGCGGTGATGGCGCCTGATAGCGACCCAGATGGGTTCCGTAGAATATGAAAATCACTACGGAAATAAATGCGTTAAATTTCTGTTACACGATAAATCCCACAAAGTTAGAGGCATATAATTCAACTAATTACCTAGGAATTACAATTACGAACAAGTTAAAATGGAACAATCACATAGATAATGTCCTGGGGAAGACACACCAATGACATTCTTACCAGACAGGACTGACGGAGGTCGTCAAAAAAATCCGAAGAAGCGCAGCTCGTATTGTATTGTTAAAACAAATGAGTTTTGCATTACAGTGAGATTTTTTCACGAATTCTTTTACGAACTTTCTTCTCTGAATCTGAAAATATTTTACAGTCACAAACCAACACAGGGAGAAATCAGTATTGTATTAAGACATATCAGAGCTCGAACAGAATTATTTAAGTGTTCGTTTCTTCCGCGTGCTATTAGAGAGTGAAACGGTAGAGAAATTGCCTGAAGCTGGTACGAAGAATCCTTTGCCAGGCACTTAAGTGTGAAGTGCATGTCAGTTGCAGAATTGAGATGCATATGTAGAGACAGAGCAGTAGATGCAAGAGAAGTGGAGGCCCTAAGCACACAATTGGAATATCACAATCGAGGCGATGGCGGAAATTAGTCATATATTATTTTTGAACATACTGCACGACGATTGCTAAACGAAAAAGGCAGCCGCCCACTGGGTCCCACTTCTCGACAACGCCGCAGCTCACGCTGCCTCGGACGCAGTCACACACGTTGCTTCTTTGGGCTGCCTGATTTCGTCATCTCCTCATATGGCACTCACAAGGGAACCTCCCCATCGCACCCCCCTCAGATTTAGTTATAAGTTGGCACAGTGGATAGGCCTTGAAAAACTTATTACAGATCAATCGAGAAAACAGGAAGAAGTTGTGTGGAACTATGAAAAAATAAGCAAAATATACAAACTGAGTAGTCCATGAGCAACATAGGCCACATCAAGGACGACGTGGGCTCAGGAGCGCCATGGCCCCGTGGTTAGCGTGAGCAGCTGCGTAACGAGAGGTCCTTGGTTCAGGTCTTCCCTCGAGTGAAAAGTTTAAATTTTTATTTTCAGACAATTATCAGAGTTCAGGCACTCACACATAATCAACTTCGCTCTCCAAAATTCCAGGACATATTCAGATTTGCTTTGACATATGCAGGATTTGATGGTCTACACACGGAAATATTTTAACACGTTAAAAACATATGTTTTGACAGAGCACAGAGAAAACTGTGTGATTGTGAAACTGTTGCATTCATTTGTTGCAGTTTATGTGACACACTCTTATTTTTTTCATCACTTTTTTGGGAGTGATTATCACATCCACAAGAAAACCTAAATCAGGCAAGGTAGAAGAATCTTTTTACCCATTCGCCAAGTGTGCAAGTTAGGTGGGTCGACAACATATTCCTGTCATGTGACGCACATGCCGTCACCAGTGTCGTATAGAATATATCAGACGTGATTTCCTGGATCAAATGTTTTCGGTTCCCATCGGAGAGGCACGTCCTTTCGTCTACTAATCGCATGGTTTTGCAGTGCGGTCGCAAAACACAGACACTAAACTTATTACAGTGATCAGAGACGTCAATGAACGAACGGACAGATCATAACTTTGCAAGAATAAAGTAAGTAAACTTTTCGCTTTTTTATTTATTTTTGTTTTTTTTTTCTTTTTTTAATTATTAAATCCCCGACCCAGCTGGGAATCGAACTTGTGCCATTTTTTTTCTTTTTTTTCCAACTTTTTTTATCCTAGCCACTTTCTTTTTTTAACTACTTCTTTTTTTTGCCAAATAAAGAAAGAAAATTACCTCTTCCACTTCAGGTGTTGGCCCCTATCACCCATACTACTCCCCCAAAAACCTATCTAGCCTAAAAACAAAAATAAAGCTAGTGCCACCGCCACTTTCATCCTAAAGCTAACTAGGACGGCCGATCGCCACCTACTTCAGCTGCCGCCCACGAATAAAAATTAAATATGCCTCTGAACATTTTATTAAAAAATAAAAGGAGTATAATACTTTATTATACGTTATCTGTTGCTCATTTTGTTCTTATTTTGTTCTTGTGTATTTACGTGGATTCGAAAGCAGGAAAGCAGGTCTCCTGCACACTTATATATATATATATATATTATATATATATATATATATATATATATATATATATATATATATATATATATATCAACGTGAGAACAGTCATAGTTAATCAAACCTGGAAAACCAAAACAGAATGAAGACACCATCGAAGACAGTAAACATAAATAACATGAAAATAAAACTACCACTTCTTCGTTAGGTTTCCCAGCGACTGCGCCCACTGATAAAGATTGTTCAATATACGATCGTTTGCAGTTCGTTCTGACCTCATCTGCCACTGCCTGGAACATTCCAGCTACACGGCGGGCTGCGAAAGGCACTCCATAGGTAGTTTGCGAAGCATTGTCGATATCTGGTGTGCCCGGAAATATCATGATGTCTTTCTTGCAAATAGAGCCAGAAGTCAAGGAAATTCTTGTGTCCGTCACGACAGAGGTAATGGACCGCATGATCACGTATCCAGGTGACGGAGTTGGTTCGAGTCTTGGGGTAAAATGTCTCATCCGGAAACAATAGCGTGCGTGCAGATATATGCTCCGGCCTAACTCGCAAGAGATAAGTCAGCATCTGTCGCACTAGGTGCCAAACCGGTCCCGCCTCTCCACAGCTGAGGTGGTGCTCGTCAGAATCTCAGAGACTCAGACGTTCATAACGGGTGGCAGGGACAAAGATCCCAGTGAAATTTTTGTAAGTGCTTTATCTGAAAACTACCTTGAGCAGTTAAACAGAGAACCGACTCGTGGCGATAACATATTAGACCTTCTGGTGACAAACAGACCCGAACTATTTGAAAAAGTTAACGCAGAACAGGGAATCAGCGATCATAAAGCGGTTACGGCATCGACGATTTCAGCCGTAAATAGGAATATTAAAAAGAGTAGGAAGATTTTTCTGTTTAGAAAAAGTGACAAAAAGCAGATTTCAGAGTACCTGTTGGCTCAACACAAAAGTTTTGTCTCAAGTACAGATAGTGTTGAGGATCAGTGTACAAAGTTCAAAACCGTCGTACATAATGCGTTAGATGAGTATGTGCCAAGCAAGATCGTAAGAGATGGAAAAGAGCCACCGTGGTACAACAACCGAGTTAGAAAACTGCTGCGGAAGCAAAGGGAACTTCACAGCAAACATAAACATAGCCAAAGCCTTGCACACAAACAAAAATTACGCGAAGCGAAATGTAGTGTGAGGAGGGCCATGCGAGAGGCGTTCAATGAATTCGAAAGTAAAGTTCTATGTACTGACTTGGCAGAAAATCCTAAGAAATTTTGGTCTTATGTCAAAGCGGTAGGTGGATCAAAACAAAATGTCCAGACACTCTGTGACCAAAATGGTACTGAAACAGAGGATGACAGACTAAAGGCCGAAATACTAAATGTCTTTTTCCAAAGTTGTTTCACAGAGGAAGCTTGCACTGTAGTTCCTTCTCTAGATTGTCGCACAGATGACAAAATGGTAGATATCGAAATAGACGACAGAGGGATAGAGAAACAATTAAAATCGCTCAAAAGAAGAAAGGCCTCTGGACCTGATGGGATACCAGTTCAATTTTACACAGAGTACGCGAAGGAACTTGCCCCCCTTCTTGCAGCGGTGTACCGTAGGTCTCTAGAAGAGCGTAGCGTTCCAAAGGATTGGAAAAGGGCACAGGTCATCCCCGTTTTCAAGAAGGGACGTCGAGCAGATGTGCTGAACTATAGACCTATATCTCTGACGTCGATCAGTTGTAGAATTTTGGAACACGTATTGTGTTCGAGTATAATGAATTTTCTGGAGACTAGAAATCTACTCTGTAGGAATCAGCATGGGTTTCGAAAAAGACGGTCATGTGAAACCCAGCTCGCGCTATTCGTCCACGAGACTCAGAGGGCCATAGATACGGGTTCACAGGTAGATGCCGTGTTTCTTGACTTCCGCAAGGCGTTCGATACAGTTCCCCACAGTCGTTTAATGAACAAAGTAAGAGCATATGGACTATCAGACCAATTGTGTGATTGGATTGAGGAGTTCCTAGATAACAGGACGCAGCATGTCATTCTCAATGGAGAGAAGTCTTCCGAAGTAAGAGTGATTTCAGGTGTACCGCAGGGGAGTGTCATAGGACCGTTGCTAATCACAATATACATAAATGACCTTGTGGATGACATCGGAAGTTCACTGAGGCTTTTTGCGGATGATGCTGTGGTTTATCGAGAGGTTGTAACAATGGAAAATTGTACTGAAATGCAGGAGGATCTGCAGCGAATTGACGCATGGTGCAGGGAATGGCAATTGAATCTCAATGTAGACAAGTGTAATGTGCTGCGAATACACAGAAAGATCGATCCTTTATCATTTAGCTACAAAATAGCAGGTCAGCAACTGGAAGCAGTTAATATCATAAATTATCTGGGAGTACGCATTAGGAGTGATTTAAAATGGAATGATCATATAATGTTGATCGTCGGTAAAGCAGATGCCAGACTGAGATTCATTGGAAGAATTCTAAGGAAATGCAATCCGAAAACAAAGGAAGTAGGTTACAGTACGCTTGTTCGCCCACTGCTTGAATACTGCTCAGCAGTGTGGGATCCGTACCAGATAGGGTTGATAGAAGATATAGAGAAGATCCAACGGAGAGCAGCGCTCTTCGTTACAGGATCATTTAGTAATCGCGAAAGCGTTACGGAGATGATAGATAAACTCCAGTGGAAGACTCTGCAGGAGAGACGCTCAGTAGCTCGGTACGGGCTTTTGTCAAAGTTTCGAGAACATACCTTCACCGAAGAGTCAAGCAGTATATTGCTCCCTCCTACGTATATCTCGCGAAGAGACCATGAGGATAAAATCAGAGAGATTAGAGCCCACACAGAGGCATACCGACAATCCTTCTTTCCACGAACAATACGAGACTGGAATAGAAGGGAGAACCGATAGAGGTACTCAAGGTACCCTCTGCCACACACCGTCAGGTGGCTTGCGGAGTATGGATGTAGATGTAGATGTACTGTATTACAACCCACACAATTGGGAGATTCTGCCATGTGGATATTGTAGAGACGTTCTTGCGTCACCAGCTTCCCATTAACGACTACGTACCATTGAGAAACAACATCGGAATCACGCATGGCATCGTGTACAGTCTTCCACACCACGCGCCACCGTACGTCAGGATATTTTAGTTCGACCACATTTAGGGGGCGGCGTTGCAGCATGTC
This sequence comes from Schistocerca americana, assembly GCF_021461395.2. NCBI lineage: Eukaryota > Metazoa > Arthropoda > Insecta > Orthoptera > Acrididae > Schistocerca > Schistocerca americana. The sequence continues at coordinate 351,738,631 of NC_060125.1, read as the reverse complement.
ATGATATAGGCGTCGAGTTGTGGCCATTTGTGGTGTCGTGAGCGCTACACTGCAATAACTTTGTTCTAAATAAAAACGTCCTATATAAAAGAGGGGCGCTGGGATGTCCTGTAGTGGCACCGGCGCTTTTAGTGAAGCAGGTCGTAGCGCCGTCAGAAGCAGACTCGTGAGGCTCGTAGGACAACGGCGCAGCAGACATAATTGGGAGCTAACATAGAGGGCAATGGCCCTATCATGGACGTTAACTAGGCCGAGACCACCTTTTTCCTTGGGGAGGGTAAGAGATACGTATCTGATCTTCAGTAACATACCAGCGGTGACGAAGTATCCCAGCGCTGCCATAATGCTACGAGCCAAGGGTTTCGGAATGGGTAGCGTTTGGGCGACATGCGGTATGCGGGACGCAAGGTATACATTGGCATAATACGCCTGCTGAATGATGTTGAGGGATCGCAAGCGCTGATTTGCAATTCCGGCCCTAATTTGGTTAAGAAGGCGTCGATAATTGAGCATCATCGCGCGTCGCATGTCGTTCATGAAATCTAAGCCCAAGCAGCGGACAGTATCACTGAAGCGTAAGGGGGCAATGTGTTCCTGCGGTAGCCCAATCCCGATGCTCAAGGCGATGGACTTGTCAACGTTGATTTGGCTACCAGAAGCTGTACCGTAGGTTGCAATCCAGTCCGAAGCCGCGGCCATATCGTCAGCTCCACGTATGACGATCATCAAATCATCCGCATGTGCGGTGCAGCGATAGATGGAGCCGCCGAACTGTATCCCAGTGCGCCTGTCTCGGAGACCACACAACAAAGGTTCTAAGGCCAATGCAAATAACAATGTTGATAATGGACACCCCTGTCGTACTGATCGGAGGATCGGCATGGTTGCCGTCAGTCTTCCATTAACAAGAACTCGAGAAGTAGCCCCATCCAGAAGGCGTGTCAACACTGTGATAAAGGGGTCGGGGTATTCCATGCGCCGTAGAACGGCCGTGAGGAAAGTGTGGCCCACACGACCAAAAGCCTGGCTAAAGTCGATAGACGCCAGGGCTGCCGGCGAACGTCTCACCCGTGCAAGGGAAATGAGATCTCTGTAACGACATAAAGCAGTTCTGATGTTGTTGGGTCCCCCCAAGGATGTCTGATCGCTGGACAGGACGTGCAATAGTGTGCCGCGAATACGTTCTGATAGCAGCCTGGTAAAGATCTTGAAGTCACTGTTCAATAACGTTAAGGGGCGATAATCGCGGACATGATTCCGTCCCTTTGGCTTATGGATGGGGACAATCAGTCCTTCCAAGAACGGTGCAGGCAACGGTATACCCGGGGACATCAATTCCTGACAAATTTCAACCCAACACGGTACCAACATTTGTTTAAATGCTCGATAGAACTCTAATGGTAAGCCATCGATTCCTGGTGATTTATGCGGAGCACCTTTACCAATGGCGTCCAGCACTTCCTCTTCTGTCACTTCTCCCAGGAAAGTCGGTACCATTTCTGGTGGAACTGTACCGTGGACATGTGCTGAAACGGTGTCTACCGTCGCCATATCAGGGAGCACTGCTGAATAAAGTTGAGTGTAATGCCCATAGAAGGCTTCTGCTATGTCTGCTTGTTCTACCACGTGTCGACCGTCGTCCGTTATCATGTCAGTTACCAGTGCCCTACGGCGCCTCCTGCGTTCTAGGAGCACGTGGTGCATAGATGGCCTTTCTGATTGTATCATGTCTGGAGCACGCGACCGTATAACAGCGCCCTGTAAATGATGGCGTGCTAAGCAGACGAGCTGCGCTTTCGCGCGATTGACTATGATCTGCCTGTCAGGTGAGGGCTCCATAGCAAGACGTTCCCGTAGGATGGTGTAATAAAAGTTTTCCGTGCTCTTCCTCCATGCCGCTGCTTCCCGGCCGTAAGCCATGAACGTGCGCCTAAGAGCAGGCTTCGCACATTCAATCCACCAACTGAGGGTCGATCGGTAACGACCACGACGCTGTAAGGACGCATTCCACGACTCTTCGATAGCACCTTTACATGCCGGCTCATCGAGATGGGCGACTTTCAGTTTCCAGGGGGGCCTACTGCGCCACACACGTGCAGGTTGGAGGGCAATGGTGCAAATATAGGCTGTGTGGTCGGTGAATGCAGTGGGCCAGAGCTCTGCTCCTCTCGTCGCCGTCGAAAGGGTGCTTGTGACGTAAATCCTGTCTAACCGACTTGATGAATGACTTGTATAATGGGTGTAACCAGGAGCTGGGCCGTGGATGTGGAGCCACGTGTCGATCAGGTGGAGGTCACGCACTAGCATTTCTAATTCCGCACACGGGACGTGATGTAGCTGCTGATCAGACGATGTACAGTTAAAATCTCCTCCGATCACCATATCGTCTATGCGGCCCATAAATAGACACGTAATATCTTCCGAAAAAAAGCGGGCCCGATCTCTCCGTCTCCCTGATTCTGAAGGGGCATATACATTGATGAGTCGTACACCGTTGACTGTTACTGCCATGGCTCTTGCACTCGGTAAGTACAGTACATCCGTAGCCGCCAAGCCATCCCGTAGCAGGACAGCCACACCACAATCGGTAGAAGAGGCGTGGGAGATGTGGGCGGTATATCCGTAGAATTCAGGGAAACTAGCGACACATACTTCCTTCAAGAGGGCCACGTCGATGTCCGCCGCATCAAGCATGCGTTGTAGCATTGTCAGTTTGTGTGGTGCCCTTATCGATTTGATATTGATTGTGGCAAGGCGAAAGGTGTGCTGACTAGCCTCTTCACCTAGGGTAGACGCCATGGCAATCAAAGCTAACCGCAAGAGATGCCGGACCCACCAAACCCGTTACAAATTATGAGTCTTTCACGCTAGGAGTGGCATCCCCAATGCCACCCCCTCCCCTGTCACCCGTGCCCTCTCCAGGAAGTTCCTCAACATCGTCCGACCACAGTGGGTGCAACACGGTGCTGTGTAGCTGATCGCCACCTAAATCTCCCTCACATACGTCGTCTTTGGTAGAGGTAGACGGAGCGCCATCCATCGACGCAACCTGCTGCATTTGTGGTGCAAGAAGTAACTGGGCACTCGTAGTATGGGCAAGTGAACCGTCTACACCACTTAGATCCTCAGCAGGCGCAGCATCCATGCCGTCTGACGAGATGTCATCTTCTTGACCGGCCGTGTGTAGGAGGCAATCGTCAGAAGTGGTCCGTCGACGTCGCTTGCGTCGTCGAGGCGAACGTTGCTTTCGAACGTGGACATCCGTATCCGAATGTGGGAGGCAATCCAGTGTCGTATCACCTTCCGCTAGGAAAGCCGCGGTCGGGACAATGTTTGAGTCCACGTCCATCGCGTTCTGAATGTTATGTTGCGTCTGGATTCCGTGGGAGTGTTGCTGCTGTTGTTGCTGTGGAGAGGGCGACATACGGGTGGGCATCGGGGGTCCTTCCTCTTCCTCCCTTGGTCCTTCTGACGTCAATGGATGTGCCCGATCGCCCGTTTCGTCCTCATGTATGGTGCACATCGTCGTCTGAGACTACGTGAGGGGCAGGATTGTCGTCCCTGTCGGGGAAACGGAGTCTCCCACTGGTATCTGCGTAATTCTACGTTGTAAGCAGCTCGATCGAACATGGCCTTCCTGCCCACAGTCCGCAGCTCGTGGTCGTGCGGTAGCGTTCTCGCTTCCCATGTCCGGGTTCCCGGGTTCGATTCCCGGCGGGGTCAGGGATTTTCTCTGCCTCGTGATGACTGGGTGTTGTGTGCTGTCCTTAGGTTGGTTAGGGGACTGATGACCACAGATGTTCAGTCCCATAGTGCTCAGAGCCATTCCTGCCCACATCCGGAACAGGTACGCGGTTGACCATCGTACATGATGATTGCACGACAGCCACCGATGTTCAGGTATGACGGCACATGTTTCTTGAGTTCAAGTTTAATTTGGCGCACACCATTGTAGACCTTATACGTCGAGAATGTTTGCCACTTTTCTGCAAGGTGACTGATGACATTGCCATATGGTCGGAAGGCGTCCTTGACAACTTCCTCTGGGACCTCGAAGGGGAGCTCAAAAACCCGTACAGTCCTTAGGCCCATGCCTGCATGATCCACCGTCACTGCACCGATATGCCCGTCAGAATGTTTGAATCTGAGTGAATTCGAGTAGTTAGACACCACTGTCACGCAGACCTCTGCACTGGTCATTTTAACATAAACCACGCTCGCCGTTATAGAAAAATGTATTCCGACGACAGTCGCCGGATCTAAACGTAGATCGTCGCGTATGAACTATTCTATTTCATAGGCTCGAGGACGCGCGTGATCTGGTTGGAAAGTAATTTTGATCGTATCGTGGCGCCATGTGTGTGCCATAGTCGCACTGGACTTGGAACAAATACAACTCACGCCGCGTGAAGGTAAACACAAGCAAGCGCTCACGGTCGCGCACGGCGGGGCGCAGCGGACGTCCTCGCCCCACCGCAGCCGAAAGCAGACTGCGTCGCTCGAGGGAAGATTTGAAACAAGGACCTCTCGCTCCGCAGCTGCTCACGCTAACCACAGGACCACGGCGCTCCTGTGTTGACAGCATCCTTGATGTTGCTTATGTTGCCCATGGACTGCTCAGTTTGTATATTTTGCTTATTTTTTCATAGTTGCACACAACTTCTTCCTGTTTTCTCGACTGATCTGTGTTCAGTTTTTAAAGGCCTATCCACTGTGCCAAATTATAACTAAATCTGAGGGGGGCGCGATGGGGAGGTTCCCTTGTCAGTAACTTCTTCCTCTTTCCTCTGATGAAGAGATAATTGCATGGCAGGCATTTCCTAAATGACAAGATACTTTTCGATGTGAACGGCCAAAATGCACTCTTCCACGACTATCTTTATAAAAATAGGTCACGCTGAATGGTGTAAATGAATTGAAGGACTGATACCATGGTCACAGCTTCATTTTCTTCAAATAATTAAAGCTTTATGACAATGTCTCGTACAGTTTGAATATGATTTAATTTAAAAATGAATTTGTGTTCATTAAGAGATTTCCTCGCTCCTACTTAATTTTACAGTCATATGTTAATGAATACCTTACTGTCCACACCTCACGAGGGGGTGGTATTTGCTACGATAATTATTCGTTTATGATGAACAGAAAAAAGGGTATGTGAGTTTCATTTCCGAATTATTAGTGTTCTAACGCAATACAGCTAAAATTGGTATCATTTATTAAAATGTCATGTCATTTATTAGTTAGTTTAAAAATTACATTAGAGGACCTTAAAGTCATAGCAAAACAAAAACGCTCTAAAATGTAAATGATTTATTACTAATATTTTAACTTCTACAAACTACTTCAATTATCAGCAGTTTCTTGTCTTTTAGTCAGTAGGCGTGAGCGAAGGAGACGAGCTTAAGCAGACAAATCTCTGACAACCGATTTCCTCAAACCGACTGCACACGGATTAGCCGTTTAGTGGAAGCGATGCAGCAGTATTGAAACTGCTGAATCTGTCTGTATGTTGTAGCAGATTATGGGCAATTTCGATAGAGCGCGGTGAAATTACGTGGTTAACAGTCAGTGACATAAATAGTGCATTTTTGAAGCATTTCCTTTCAGAATGACACAAAACGTAATGCCACCTACACTGGACTGGATATTTCACGTATGAATTCATTCCCTCGTCCACAAATGGCTAAGTAGCATTGTGCGTTATCTGTGAAATGTCATTTTCAAATGTAGTTATGAAGTCTTACAGGTGAAGTGATCATCTAGAATGACCGCATTTTGGTAAAACGGATATGTCCGTTTTATTTTTTTTTAAACTTTGAAATAAATGTTTGCTTGTGCTGGCCACCATGCTAAGCCAGCAGTGTTATACAGAATCGAGAATCGTTAAGAATCACTCTTCTAGAGCACTGTCGCCTGATTCCAGATGGATCATTTCACCCCACACTTCACAGGTGAACAAAAGAAAGGCAACAAGCAAAACCTACAGACATGCAATATTAAATAAGAAACAATACAATTTAGAAGGGAAGGGAAAGAACATGTGTCAGGAATGAATGGAATCTGAATACCAAAGACATTGCTGACTATGAATTCTGGAGAAAATAACCAAATAAATGGCCTTTAAACAAAGACTTTGGCCGATGGAACTGTAGAGAAATGATGTAAATGTACAGACTGAAATGATGGATGAAAATATGTACCAAATCCAGGATTTGAACCCAGGTCTCCTGCTCACTAAGCAGATGCACTAACCATTATGTCACCCTGGCACAGTGGCTAAGCGTAATTGGGAATCTGGACTGAGGAGGGAGGTGTGCTAGGGTAGTCTGTGCAACCGTGCAAAGCGATTGTGCCAGGGTGGCGTAGTGGTTAGCGCATCTGCCTAGTGAGCAGAGACCTGGTTCGAATTCTGGCTTTGGTACTCATTTTCATCCGACGATTCAGTCTGTATATATAAATCATTGATGTTTGAGACTTGAAAACCTCTCAGGAAACATGCAGTTTCATTTGCACAGAAACAGTTTAATCATTGGAGTAAATGATGGTATGTAGAGTACGGATGGCAGATAGTTAAACTGAAACGGGAAGATTGTGCTTCGTTTCTGAATACAACCATTCAATTTTGTTATATAAATAACCGCAATAATCGCAAGCAGGAACGGTAAATTACACGAAAAGTAGTCAAGCATAACTTCTGTGCACACGGTAATAAACTCTTGTACGAAAAATTGCACAGTTGCTTGTAACAAGAGTTTTAGACACCGTTTAGCAATCTTAAATTTACAAAGTCCTTTTATACAAATAAATGCATTTTCCTAAACTCCTTCCACACATAGAAATGCATTTTTCTTGAGACTGTAGAGCCCGCCCAATACAGTTTGATGGCAGTGTCCACATTATGGTAGAATAGTGTTCACATTACGTTTCCGCAAAACATCGGAGATCCATCAAAATCGATACCCTTACTCGCACAGCGGATCAGTTGCTTTATAAAAATGTGCTATTTAATTATTGGTAATTCGTAATAATTACAATTCATTTTTGCACGGTTGCTGTATTGCAGATGAAACAGAATATCTCATTAATTATAAATCATATGTGGAAGCTCTAAATGGACGATTAAACTAAGCTAATAAATATTGTTTCCTCGTGCATCAATGTTTGATGTAATTCTGTAGTCTGGAATCTAACTGAAATGTGTCGGCGCTTTGAGAGATAATCTCAGTATGAGTATGCCTCAGTTTGTAGGCAAGATACTGACATGCTATCAACAAAACTGATAAGTACATGCATAATTGAGCTTATAGAGCTGATGAGTTATTTAGCCTTTGTTTTTAATGTTCGTACGGCCATCTTTTTTTGGTTACGTATATACTTACGCTTCCTATACCAGAGTCGCAGATTATCATTCATAAGCACGCAAGCTGCATACATCAAAGTCGTGAAAGACACAGAAGTAGAAGAAGTGAAAGAATTCTGTTGTAGGGAAGTAGAACTACGCATGACAGCCGAAGTAAGGCATTCACGGTGTCTCACGTACGATACTAGCGCTGCTCTATAGGACCCACTGCCCTTGCTTCAAGCCTGCTACTAATTCCGCAAGGTCCTGCAGCACAGTGGTCGAACCGTGTGTCGGATAGTACGTCGGTTTAAACCGATAATAAACTACACGAGTTAGGAGTGGCTTAGTAAAGAGCTCCCAGAAACTCATTTCACTCTTAACATTTCAGACTCGTGTACTAGTACTATCTTCGAATAGAACTGATGAAAACCATTGTTTAAAAGTCACCTTTCAAGCGATTCAGTTTTACGCGAACTGTGATTCGCTAAACTATCGGAAGGACAGTCTGTACCCTGGTTCACGATTCCTAGGCATACTACCTGTTGATGTCCTTAGGTTAGTTAGGTTTAAGTAGTTCTAAATTCTAGGGGACTGATGACCACAGATGTTAAGTCTCATAGTGCTCAGAGCCATTTGACCCATTTTGAACCCTTGTCAGTAACTTCTTCCTCTTTCCTCTGATGAGGAGGTGCAGGGTCTAGTCACACTAATGTCGTCATCGCCTATTTTCGAGGTCCTTGTGCAATAACCATTCACAGAGGGCAGGTGGCAACGCTAGGGTGGAAGGTATAGTAAGCATGTTGGGGGAAACGGAAAACGGTGCACTCGTTGCATGCGTTAATGGGCGATTTATCTGAAGTCTATAAGGGCATTATCATTGGCCTTAAGGCCAAGGATGGAAGCGTTTCCGAACGGCTAAGTTTGTAAACTGCTCAAGTGCCTCTGTGGTTGAAGTACACAGTGCATGGCAAAGTGGCGCTATCCAAAACGAGCACGGCGCTTCAGTCCGGAACCGCGCGACTGCTACGGTCGCATGTTAGTATCCTGCCTTGGGCATGGACGTGTGTGATGTCCTTATGTTAGTTAGGTTTACGTAGTTCTATGTTCTAGGGGACTGATGACCTCAGATGTTAAGTCCCATAGTTCTCAGAGCCATTTGAACCATTTGAAACGAGTGCGGGGCAACTGCGCTGTACTACGGGCCATATATGACCGATGTAAATGATGGCTACCAATATGTGTGCGAGGGAATAGACGAGCAGCTGTTGAGCTGCTGACCACCCTGATGAACCAAGGAGCTACCTATGAACCTTCAACGGATGTTTTGCGTGTTTTGGCTTCCGCAGCAGACGAATGGTTCATACACCCATTCTGACTGATGTTCATGCGCGACGAAAGCTGGAATTTGCATGCCAGTGTCGCAATTGGACATCCACTGGGTGGCGATAGGTAGCCTTTTCAGTTGACTCTCGTTTTATGCTTCATCGTACAGATGTACGTTGACGATTACGGCTTGAAATGTATCAATGAAAGTGCCCTACAACAATCGTCGAAAGGGTCCAGGCCAGAGGATCTAGCGTTAAGATCTGGGGCATTCCCTTAGAGATCTAGTCATTCTGGAGAGATCAACGAGTCAGCGCAAGTATGCATGTATCCTTGGGGATCATGACAACACTACATGCGGTTTGTTTCTCTTCGACACTATGACATCTACCAACAGGACAATGTCACGATCATACAGCTTGTAGTTCACGTTTTTGATTTAATTCGTATCAAGAATCTGTGGGACCAAGCCGATCGGGCTATTCGCACCATAGATCCTTAGCTGAAAAATCTTGCTCAGCTGCCATCGGCGCTGGAGTCGGCTTGGCTTCTTCATATCCCTATCGGTACCTTCCAGAACCGCTTTGACTCTCTTCTTGCGTGTCTCGCAGTGATCTGTGCTACAAAAGGTGGTTTTTCAGTCACATTAATGTGACTGGACGTTTTATGTCTGTGTGGATACTTTTGAAGTATGGCTGACCAGTGAGATGTCCACGTGGCAGAGTTCGGTCGAAGCATACACCGCTGAATGTGAGACAAAGGCATTTCTGTTTCCAAGGTTCTGCTGATGTCTTGCCTCTTCCTGCTTTTCGGAGACAATTTGTAGGCTATTTCCATTCTGCAAACTACAAGGACTATTGTGAGGTTGTGGCAATGGTCTCTCAGTAACATTTTGTTTTCAGCTGATTGAGGATTGCAGGGGTACCTTTATTTGTGCCTAGACTTCACTTCCACTGTGCAAAGAGAGAGATCTTATTCCTTGCTCATGGCACAGTATCGGTATTTCAATTGTCCATCTGTGCGGTTAGCTTACGTCATTCATTGTATTACCACTGTTTTCATATTGCTTAGATAGTTTTGCAGTATATGGACTTTTATCTTGATTCTTGTGTATCATGTAATTGTATGCCATGTGGTCTGCCATTGGACGGGTATAAATTTGTCACTATTTATTGGGTTGTTTATTACGAGGGCTTGCTGAAAAGTAAAACTCTTAAAGATTTTTAAATAAAAAGAACGTTATTAACATTCTACATCTTTATTCTTCATGTCTAAGTATTTATTTCTTAACAGTTACCTCGACTACAAACATATTTCTTCCAACGAGAGGAATTTGGTGATACAGTCACTGTAGAATAATTGACTTTGTTGACGGCACCACAGTCACACATCTGCTTGCACCGTTTGATCACTCTCAAAGTGAAGTCCCTGAAGGCGTTTTTTAAATTTTAGAAACAGATTAATATCGGATGGCATCAAGTCGGAATTGTACAAGTCTTATAGATGATCCATGATAGTGGATGCAAGGCATCGGACTGTTGCAGATCTCACCGTGATCCTGTGTGCTCTGCCACTGTTATGCTGAATGAGAGGGTGCTACATGTGTGGACTAACTCTTCCAGTTCGAAACTCACGCACCGACATAGTTACGTTACACACCGCCATGTTACAAGCTACAATTCGGAACCCACTAGCAGCAGAGGGCTGCAAATAAGCAGACATGGAGAATAAAGATGTAGAACGCTAATAACTTTTGTTCTATTTGAAAGGATTTAATACTTTTCACAAACCAATTTGGAGACATTACATCTCAACACGCTCTCACAATAATCGGGAAATGCACTTAACACCTTCGATTTATTTTCATCACCCAGCCTTTTATGAAGCCTGCACCATTTTAACTGTTCACACAAGTTTTATATTCATGTATGAAACATTACGACATTGCAGCAGGAGTCAGGATGGCTAGTGTATTTAGGTATCTCGCTAAGGGTTCTGGTGAAATTACATGGAAGTTGGTAGGGCAGCAGGTGTATAGAGCCAAGTGGTCGACTGATGACGAAACACAGAAGCAATACACTGCAGTTAGTTACTTCAATGCGTATGGTACAGCAGTCGTAATGTTGTCTAGCCACAGTCAGCGCCCAAAGACGCAAGCCATCCCTGGAGTATGGGGAGTGTGCTGCGCTCAGCAAGCGACCTTTGAAGTCATAGCCAGATCACTGCGTCGCCCCACTGAGTGGACGGCAGTGGTAAAATCGCATCGTCATCACTCTTATGAGCGAAATGCACCATCAGGCCCCAAGCTAGTACCAATGACCATGGGTTCAGTAGAAGGCTTCCACACTGACTGGTGCATATGTGTAGGTCAGGGTGACCCATAGACCCCTCCTTCAGGCGCCAAGTCATAAGCAAACAGCCATCAGATGGTTCTCTGGCCGGAAGACACCAGCTCATTTCATGGTGGCATATGCACTTAGGCACAGCCCATGGTTCAGCAACTAGTGGAGGTGACATCAACTAACAGCTGGCTTGATGACCCACATCAGGTTGATGAGTGTTGTGGAATACCTCTTGCAGATGGCTGCTCGCAATGACAGATGCTGCTCGACTTTTAAGCACTATTTAAGTAGGTCAGGTTTCCAGCAGGTAATACATCTAGAAGTTTATCAGGCCAGTGAAACATAATGATCATATAGTATTGTTGGCCAGAGGCCAGGAGTCCCCACCTGGGGAAGGTCGGCCACCGAGTTGCACGTCCTCTGAGTTGACACCGCAATGGGTGACTTGTATGGCACTAACGATGAAAAACACAACACTCAGTCCCTGAGTGTAGAAAGTCTCCAAACCAGCCAATAGCTAAAGCTGGGCTCTCTGCATGGCAGTCAGATGCACTGACCATTCAGGTAACAGGGTGGCCTATCAGGCTAGTACAACAAGGAATATGTTATGGTCACTGGATGATATAATAAGCTATTCTGTTCAAAAACGCTCCACTGTCTTACAGCCACAACCATATCACACCCTTAAACAATCTGTCCTCATAGCAGTTCATCATAATCACTACTGGCTTGCACACAAATAATATCCAATGCATACCTGATTTTTCAAAATGGAATTGATAGAGTTGCAGCGTGAGGATGTTACGTGGGCATCTTTCTGCTCCTGCCGCTCCTAAGAATAACTGTACCTCACATGCCCCTGCAATAGTCTGGATCACTTGCATGATATATATTCACTGTGCATACGTCCATGCGATGATATCCCCCTGCACACAATTACTTACAATGAAGCAAGTATCATTTCAGATACACTGCCAATGACACTAACCGAAGCCTCCAACTTCCAAGACTTATGAGACATACAGTGTCCTGTGCAAAATTACACAAACCGAAATATAACTGTCTGTAAAGATACTCTTTAATCGTCTCGCCTAAACAAAAAACAAACCACACTTACAAAAAACAGACACCATAAATTAATTCCTGAAGAACATACAAATGCGAGAAATAAAAAAATAAAAAATGAGTAGATAAAACCCCTCAAAAGGAACGCAATATATCATCGCTCACTATTCAGTCAAAATCTATCATTTACAAAAAACATCTATGATCACACTCTAAACATATATAATTGACACTTTATTCCTGGCATCTGATGTTCTTTGTTACCATGACACCATAACTACACGAAAAAATAAAACATTTTAGCATCTTACTTTTACATATGTGATCTCAGTGGATACAGAATTGTGCATGCAGTCTGCATGGATGTGTCTTGTTTCTTCTCATTCTTTTTACAGTCTCCCCATTTTGGAGTGAGTCCTGCTAACACCAGTGACAATAAATCTTATGTGGCCATAAAAGCACAAATACACTCTACATTTAAAATGGTCACACGCATAGGTAACTGTAACTTGACGTTTATGTTCCATACAGGTTCATCACGTTTACCTACATTCAGCCTTACTGCCATAAATTGGGGAAGCATTTTTCTGCCACACACCACTATGTATTGCAATAGGCCTGTATTTGCATGGGTTTTCAGCTTATAAGCAGGTATCATTTACAGTAAGGAAGTAGCCCACTTGTTATGATGGCTATACACGCAGTAGCGTAGCATCTTACCTATCTTGTGATCCACTCATTTTTTTCTTCATTTACCCTGTGAATGTAATTGACTAGTTCTCAGCTTTAGAATACATAACAAATGACATGACTGCTTCATCAATTCTGATAGCAAGTTGCTGCCCCAATCTGTGATTCACATATACAGAAATCCAAACTTGAGTAACCATCCATTTATCGCTGTGTATGCAAATCTATCTACTTGTTGATTTGGAATGGTGATCAGTGCAACGCAGTGAAAGAAATTATCTACAATGGTTGTAATAGTTTCTCCCTGCTGTCTGAATAAAAGGTCCTAAAATATACATTCCAATCATTTCTAAAGGTTTCCTAGCCACTGGGAATCTCTACAGTGTCACACATTCATGACCTAAATCTGTGTGTTGAACATATGAAACACCATGTTTCACATACTCTTCTATGGGTTATCCTTGTGGTCTCCTTCAATAACACTAAGCTACAATTCAGTCTGTGCTTTTTTATCCTCACATGACTGGAGAACACAGGATTATGCATTTCCTTCGATAATTTTCAGAAGTCATCAAAACAAGCCCCATGTCGTGCCACCCTTCATAATACTCATCATGAATGGCGAACTGTGGCTGCAGCCAAAACGTTTTACGTCTACGTCATCGGCCCATGCTCCCTGGCACTCAGACAGGCTATGATGTACTGTCTGTACTATAACAATCTGCCTCACCATGAGTCTTAGTGGTTTTCTGCACTACTTCAAAATCTAACATGCAGTTTTAATGCCCGCTGTATAGGTCTGCTTTATGGATTCATCAACCCCAACCACCATTTCAGTACAGCACGATCTGTTGTATTTTAAATACCCATGAAAATAGCATTGGAAGTATGTCACACCATATACTTAGCTTAACATTCCTTTTTCAATGGCAGAATAATTATTTTCAGCTTTGTGTGTAAGTGACTGGATGTTCGTTGCCCTGCACTTCCTGACAGTAACAGTGGCGTAAGAACATGCAGTGGAATTATTTATCAAAAAAAGAACTGCAATCAGCAGTAAAAAAATTGAATTTCTTACATCGTCTTACAGCTCGTGATGGACGTCATTGTTCGCAAATCTTTGACCTGCTCCAGACAAGGTCCGACATGACTTATTACTCATGTTCGCTTGGTGGACAACTTAACCTTCCAAAATGGGGTTATTGACACTCTTTGCAAGTCATCTGTATATAAGGGAGGTCACAATTACAATTAAGAATCAGGTTAGGAAATTACGAAATGAAATCTTGGTCTCGGTTCTTTCAAACATTTCTGCAAGCTCTCGTTTCCTTTTCCATTTCCCAATGAAAGCGTCTCCTGATTCTAGATTTTTGGAAAAAAACAACGATCACATTACATTATTTATTAGTCTCATGTCAGAATTTCGTATAACAGGTGAGAATTTCCGGGGCGTCCTCCTGAAGTCACGTATCTTATGTTATAAGTTTAATTCAAGAGAAGAAGGAGAAGAATGTCATTGAGTACAAGCTCCAAATGAACGCTTACAATGTTTTGGTAATGTATCGACCGAACAATTCATGTACTGTTGCTCAGTGTCAGTACTCCAAATGGCTAGGAAATACTCTGTCGTCAAAAACGCATCTGTAGTATGTGCTCTTGCACTCTCCTGCATAAAATAACAGTACTCCTTTTCTTTACTTTTTAATTCTCCAAAAAAAGATTACAGTGTGTTGTCTACACACGTATCGCAAGTTGTGCTATAGTTTGCGATCTTTGATTTAGTCGGCGGCATAGCTACCAGTCTGAGCTCTTTAACTTCGGTCTTGTCTGGAATAGAAAAATTCTGTATGTGAAACTAACAACGAGCACTATTTTCTTTATGAAGTTCTTTACTACTTGAATTTTCTACCACAACAAAGAAACAGAAATATCTGGATGATTTAAACTTTTTTAACCACATTGCTACTCTCTTCTTGACCATTTTAATTTTGAGTAGGGAGATCAGTTAGCAAAAGACTGTTTAAACTCATAGCATCCCGACCTGCAAAATTAACTCGTGTATGGATATTTTTTTCTTTCGTATTAACCCAACAACTATAGCTTAAGCTGATATTACGAGTACCATCAGCAAACTACTGACGTGTAAGTAAGGAATGCCGATCTTGAGGATAACGTGTAATGGAATTTAAATGTGACACTTGGGAACACAAGCCCCACAGAAAGTGAATGCATTTGGAGTGTCATAATATAACAATGTTAAAGGACGAGTGGACACAAAAAATAAGAAATTAAGCGAGGAAAAAGTATTGCTGAAACCCTGTACAGTAGGAAGGGACAGTTTATTGGAACATCCACTAAGTTATTCAGCATTTCTCTAATTAACGTCGAAGAAGCAGTGAAGTCTGCAGAACTAACACAACACTCCATGATTTAAAAAAAATGCACTATGTGCACCAGATCGTACAGTGTGCTAGTATTCGTGTTGAATTTAGCTGAGAATTGCACCACGTTTCCAGTTCATTAAGAGAATTCGTGCGCTCTACTCCACAGGCGGAGAGTCTTCTCTGTCTGTAGTATGTAAATCTTCCGTCGGGTGTTGTATTCGGAATGTTTCGTGCGAAACCCGCTAGCTCCCAAGTGCTACAAGACGGTGGGGCACCCATTTGCTTTTGCAGACAACAGAGTCCGTGCAGCTCCAAGGGTTCTACCAGGCACTCATCTACGTGTAACGTGGGTGGAGCTAATTAAATATCATTGTTGTCCTATCTTATTTCCCGTAAATTGATCCCAGGCAACATCCCCTGTAGCTGCGTTAGCGCTAGCACTGCAGTATCCATTTAATTTAATTCAGTCTGTAATGGGGGTGTTCATCGCTACATTCATCCTGCCTTAGTTACTAAATTGTTCGAGAATAGCAGCGTAGGAGTACGACCCAGCGAGATGAGTTGGCGGAAATATCGACTGTGAAGTTAGTGGCTTCAGTTTCTAAATTTACGTGTTACCTAATTCTCTTACGGAACTGCTTAGCGACTTAAGATGTGATAGGACGACATCAGTTTGCCTTGGACATCCTGGGTAAGCTACGCAACGGTAAGGACAAGCAGTCTCGCGGAGAAGCACTGAACGAATTTCGGACAATTGCCTCGAAGGACTAGTCCGGCGAACAACATTCAAGACAAACCATACAGTTCGTCTTGTGCAGACAGAGCCCATTTCTTCGCAAATGTCAACCAAGAGACAGGGATTAGCGACCATCGTACTATTACAGCGATATTGTTACGAACTGTTCTTCACGAAACGTAGAAAATTTTCTTTGTTTGCTACAACTGATAGTCACCAACTAAATGATTAAGAAAAGAACTGAGAACTTTTAGCTAAAATCCGAGAAGCGCAGAAGAGTGTTTAAATTTCAAACACATCCTACATTGAGTTAAAGACCTATACAAACAACGTAAGATGCCAGAAGATAAAAACGCAGCCTTTATTTAGTGAAACCATTCGGAAGTAGCGAAACCGGAGACAGTTATAATATACCTACAAAAGAGATTTTAGGGATCAACTGATGATCCGCTAACAGGGAGAGATTAACCAGCGACAGGGCCTTCTTGTAAAGTCCGCAGAGGATACGGCGGCCGAAGTGCAGTGACCAGTACGAGGTGCATTCAAGTTCTAAGGCCTCCGATTTTTTTCTCCGGACTGGAAAGAGATATAAACATGCGCATTGTTTTAAAATGAGGTCGCGTTCATTGTCAATACGTCCCAGAGATGGCACCACCGTATGGCAGATGGAATTTTACCACCAGCGGCGAGAATGAGAACTGTCTTAAATACTTAAAATGGGGACGTTTTCGTTACTCGAATAGCGTGCAATCATTCGCTTTCTGAATTTGCGTGGTGTGAAACCAATTGAAATTCATCGACAGTTGAAGGAGACATGTGGTGATGGAGTTATGGATGTGTCGAAAGTGCGTTCGTGGGTGCGACAGTTTAATGAAGGCAGAACATCGTGTGACAACAAACCGAAACAACCTCGGGCTCGCACAAGCCGGTCTGACGACATGATCGAGAAAGTGGAGAGAATTGTTTTGGGGGATCACCGAATGACTGTTGAACAGATCGCCTCCAGAGTTGGCATTTCTGTGGTTTCTGTGCACACAATCTGCATAACGACCTGAAAATGCGAAAAGTGTCATCCAGGTGGGTGCCACGAATGCTGACGGACGACCACATGGCTACCCGTGTGGCATGTTGCCAAGCAATGTTGACGCGCAAAGACAGCATGAATGAATGAGACGTGGATGCCATTTTTCAATCCAGAGAAAAAGCGCCAATCAGCTTATTGGAAGCACACAGATCCACCGCCACCAAAAAAATTTCGGGTAACCACCAGTGCTGAAAAAATGATGGTGTCCATGTTCTGGGAAAGCGAGGGCGTAATTCTTACCCATTGCGTTCAAAAGGGAACTACGGTAACAGGTGCATCCTACGAAAATGTTTTGAAGAACAAATTCCTTCCTGCACTGCAACAAAAACGTCCGGGAAGGGCTGCGGGTGTGCTGTTTCACCAAGACAACGCACCCGCACATCGAGCTAACGTTACGCAACAGTTTCTTCGTGATAACAACTTTGAAGTGATTCTTCATGCTCCCTACTCACCTGACCTGGCTCCTAGTGACTTTTGGCTTTTTCCAACAATGAAAGACACTCTCCGTGGCCGCACATTCACCAGCCGTGCTGCTATTGCCTCAGCGATTTTCCAGTGGTCAAAACAGACTCCTAAAGAAGCCTTCGCCGCTGCCATGGAAACATGGCGTCAGCGTTGTGAAAAATGTGTACGTCTGCAGGGCGATTACGTCAAGAAGTAACGCCAGTTTCATCGATTTCGAGTGAGTAGTTAACTAGAAAAAAAATCGGAGGCCTTAGAACTTGAATCCACCTCGTATTTGTCCCAACCATTCGGCGAGTTCATTCGTTTGTTTGGAAGGGATGGCCGATATTGTTTGCCCATTTCGGGCCGTCGGCGATGACAGAATAGAGGCGCATGCCCTGCATTCTTTTTCAGACGATTTTACAGAAACGATTTTATACAAAAACTTCATTTTTAGGGTTCTTATAGCTTTATATATCAGATTTTGGCAATGAATAGCACGCAAAGAGGAAAGTGTTTTTCCATATAGTTATTATGTAAAATTTCATTATTTACCGTGTTATTCCACGAACTACTGAATTTTCGATGAGAGAAAGTAATTTTTAAGGGCTGTCAATAGCTAGTGAAACGAGAAATGCAGTGGATTTTGGAAGTACACAAGTAAAGACAGCGCACATTTACTTTTGACTGAGGACGTGCTTTTTCATAATATATTTCCCTTGTTTCCTCTGAGTTCCTCAATTAATAAACTTAATAAACCACTACTGCAGAATTTCATAATTCTCTCGCAGTCGAGCTGCACAACATGTAAGTGAGATGACACCGTAAACTCAGCTATGTTTTGGCAAAAGACGCAGATTTTAACACTTCAACAAGAGAAATGCAGATTTTATTCCAAAGCCACGAATGGCATTTCTCTGAAAGTTAAAAATAGTTAACAAGCCAGGCGGAAATAAATCGCTGGTTATGTTACATTTTCAGTGGAATTCTTTTTAGGTGCTAACTGAAGCAGAGGTGACAATTTTTTTTGAATGGTCACTGTGCAAGCGTGTGGTGTGTGGAAGGGCTCCACTTAATATTTCCATAAAAACAATGTGAGCGTGGGCTCCAATTTGGAGCAGCACTTCCCCTCCATCACTCGGGATTTCCCCGACAGTGGCTGCCTGCAACCCCCACCTTTGCTGTTCTTCCCAAGCATGCCTTGGCGAATTCGCATATACCGGCTTGTTATTCTAAACATACTCTCAATTTGATCGTCTTTTTTTAATTATTGTGCTATATTTTTTTATTTGGTAGTTGCACTTCCTTTATTCAAGACCTGTTCAAAACCATTCACGTAAGAAAGACTTTATGGAAAGTGTAACACAAAACTGACTGACTCTCATGTACTAGTACACAGTGCAAGCATCTGGGGTAATGAAACCTGTCCACATTTTAGAGTTGAGACTCAATAAGTGGAAACAGAAGGAAAATTCACACTGGTCATTCAGTAAACCGTCTTCAATTGAGAGTCTGTGTGAGCACAATTTCCTTGTGTTTCGATTTGTTTAGCCTGTGTGACTGGAAAACAGCATAGGTCAGCTCTTTTTATATGAAGAGTAAAAATAATGGCTGCTCAGATTTGCAGTCCTGTACCTGCAACATACACTGTGAGATCAAAAGTATCCTGGCACTCCCCAAAACATATTAGGTGCATTGTGCTGCCATCTACTGCCAGGTGCTACTTATCAGCGCCCTCAGTAATCATTAGACACCGTGAGAGAGCAGAATGGGGCACTCCGGGGAACTCACGGACTTTGAACGTGATCAGGTGATTAGGTGTCACTTGTGTCATACGTCTATATATGAGATTTCCACACTCCTAAACATCCATAGATCCACTTCTCCCGACGAGGCAGTGAATTGGAAACGTAAAGGGACACGTACAGCACAAAAGCGTACAGGCCGACCTCGTCTGTTGACTGACAGAGACCGCCGACAGCTGAAGAGGGTCATAATGTGTAATAGGCAGACATCCATCCAGACCATCACACAGGAATTCCAAATTTCTTCAGGAACCAGTGAAAGCACTACGACAATTAGGCAGAAAGTGAGAAAACTTGGATTTCATGGTCGAGGTGCTGCTCATAAGCCACACATGCCAAACGACGCATCGCTTGGTGTAAGAAGCGTAAACATTGTACTATTGAACGGTGGAGAAACGTTTTGTGGAGTGAAGAATCATGGTACACAACATGGTGATCCGATGGCCCGATGGTAGGGTGTGGGTATGGCGAATGTCCGGTGAACGTCATCTGCCAGCGTGCGTAGTGCCAACAGTAAAATTCGGAGGCGGTGGTGTGATGGTGTGGTCGTGTTTTTATGGAGGGGGCTTGCACCCCCTGTTGCACTGCGTGACACTGTCACAGCACAGGCCTACATTGATGTTTTAAGCGCCTTCTTGCTTCTCATTCTTGAAGAGCAATTCGGCGATGGCGATTACATCTTTCAAAACGATCGAGCACGGCCTGTGTCGGAGTAGTTACACGATAATAACATCCCTGTACTGGACGGGCCTGAACAGAGTCCTGACCTGAATCCTATAGAACACCTTTGGGATGTTTTGGAACGCCAACATCGTGCCAGGCCTCACCGACCGACATCGATACCTCTCGTTAGTGCAGCACTAAGTGAAGAGTGGCCTGCCATTCCCCAAGAAACCTTTCAGCACTTGATTGAACGTATGCCTGCGAGAGTGGAAGCTTCCATCAAGGCTAAGGGTGAGCCAACACCATGTTGAATTCCAGCGTCACCGATGGAGAGCGCCACGAACTTGTAAGTCATTTTCAGCCAGGTGTCCGGATATTTTTGATTACATAGTGTATGTTGCAGACTCCTACAGCAGAGTGGCGACTCGTAGGAATGCTACAAAATTCGAGCACTGTGGTGGCCGAGGTGGCCGAGCGGTTCTCGGCGCTACAGCCTGGAACCGCGCGACCGCTACGGACGCAGGTTCGAATCCTGACTCGGGCATGGATGTGTGTGACGTCCTTAGGTTAGTTAGGCTTGAGTAGTTCTAAGTTATAGGGGAGTGACCTTAGACGTTAAGTCCCATAGTGCTCAGAGCCATTTGAACCATTTTCGAGCACTGTGGCGGTACATCTACATCTACATCTATACTCCGCGAGCCACCTTACGGTGTGTGGCGGAGGGTACTTATTGTACCACTATCTGATCCCCCCTTCCCTGTTCCATTCACGAATTGTGCGTGGGAAGAACGACTGCTTGTAAGTCTCCGTATTTGCTCTAATTTCTCGGATCTTTTCGTTGTGATCATTACGCGAGATATATGTGGGCGGTAGTAATATGTTGCCCATCTCTTCCCGGAATGTGCTCTCTCGTAATTTCGATAATAAACCTCTCCGTATTGCGTAACGCCTTTCTTGAAGTGTCCGCCACTGGAGCTTGTTCAGCATCTCCGTAACGCTCTCGCGCTGACTAAATGTCCCCATGACGAATCGCGCTGCTTTTCGCTGGATCATGTCTATCTCTTCTATTAATCCAACCTGGTAAGGGTCCCATACTGATGAGCAATACTCAAGAATCGGACGAACAAGCGTTTTGTAAGCTACTTCTTTCGTCGATGAGTCACATTTTCTTAGAATTCTTCCTATGAATCTCAACCTGGCGCCTGCTTTTCCCACTATTTGTTTTATGTGATCATTCCACTTCAGATCGCTCCGGATAGTAACTCCTAAGTATTTTACGGTCGTTACCGCTTCCAATGATTTACCACCTATGGCATAATCGTACTGGAATGGATTTCTGCCCCTATGTATGCGCATTATATTACATTTATCTACGTTTAGGGAAAGCTGCCAGCTGTCGCACCATGCATTAATCCTCTGCAGGTCCTCCTGGAGTACGTACGAGTCTTCTGATGTTGCTACTTTCTTGTAGACAACCGTGTCATCTGCAAATAGCCTCACGGTGCTACCGATGTTGTCAACTAAGTCATTTATGTATATTGTAAACAATAAAGGTCCTATCACGCTTCCCTGCGGTACTCCCGAAATTACCTCTACATCTGCAGATTTTGAACCGTTCAGAATGACATGTTGTGTTCTTTCTTCTAGGAAATCCTGAATCCAATCACAAACCTGGTCCGATATTCCGTAAGCTCGTATTTTTTTCACTAAAAGTAAGTGCGGAACCGTATCAAATGCCTTCCTGAAGTCCAGGAATACGGCATCAATCTGCTCGCCAGTGTCTACGGCACTGTGAATTTCTTGGGCAAATAGGGCGAGCTGAGTTTCACATGATCTCTGTTTGCGGAATCCATGTTGGTTATGATGAAGGAGATTTTTATTATCTAAGAACGTCATAATACGAGAACACAAAACATGTTCCACTATTCTACAACAGATTGACGTAAGCGAAATAGGCCTATAATTATTCGCATCTGATTTATGACCCTTCTTGAAAATGGGAACGACCTGCGCTTTCTTCCAGTCGCTAGGTACTTTACGTTCTTCCAGCGATCTACGATAAATTGCTGATAGAAAGGGGGCAAGTTCTTTAGCATAATCACTGTAGAATCTTAAGGGTATCTCGTCTGGTCCGGATGCTTTTCCGCTACTAAGTGATAGCAGTTGTTTTTCAATTCCGATATCGTTTATTTCAATATTTTCCATTTTGGCGTCCGTGCGACGGCTGAAGTCAGGGATGTGTTACGATTTTCCGCAGTGAAACAGTTTCGGAACACTGAATTCAGTATTTCTGCCTTTCTTCGGTCGTCCTCTGTTTCGGTGCCATCGTGGTCAACGAGTGACTGAATAGGGGATTTAGATCCGCTTACCGATTTTACATATGACCAAAACTTTTTAGGGTTCTTGTATAGATTGTTTGCCAATGTTTTATGTTCGAATTCGTTGAATGCTTCTCTCATTGCTCTCTTTACGCTCTTTTTCGCTTCGTTCAGCTTTTCCTTATCAGCTATGATTCGACTACTCTTAAACCTATGATGAAGCTTTCTTTGTTTCCGTAGTACCTTTCGTACATGATTGTTATACCACGGTGGATCTTTCCCCTCGCTTTGGACCTTAGTCGGTACGAACTTATCTAAGGCGTACTGGACGATGTTTCTGAATTTTTTCCATTTTTGTTCCACATCCTCTTCCTCAGAAATGAATGTTTGATGGTGGTCACTCAGATATTCTGCGATTTGTGCCCTATCACTCTTGTTAAGCAAATATATTTTCCTTCCTTTCTTGGCATTTCTTATTACACTTGTAGTCATTGATGCAACCACTGACTTATGATCACTGATACCCTCTTCTACATTCACGGAGTCGAAAAGTTCCGGTCTATTTGTTGCTATGAGGTCTAAAACGTTAGCTTCACGAGTTGGTTCTCTAACTATCTGCTCGAAGTAATTCTCGGACAAGGCAGTCAGGATAATGTCACAAGAGTCTCTGTCCCTGGCTCCAGTTCTGATTGTGTGACTATCCCATTCTATACCTGGTAGATTGAAGTCTCCCCCTATTACAATAGTATGATCACGAAACTTCTTCACGACGTTCTGCAGGTTCTCTGTGAGGCGCTCAACTACTACGGTTGCTGATGCAGGTGGTCTATAGAAGCATCCGACTATCATATCTGACCCACCTTTGATACATAACTTAACCCAGATTATTTCACATTCGCATTCGCTAATAACTTCACTGGATATTATTGAATTCTTTACTGCTATAAATACTCCTCCAGCATTGGCGTTTATCCTATCCTTGCGGTATATATTCCATTCTGTGTCTAGGATTTCGTTACTGTTCACTTCCGGTTTTAACCAACTTTCCGTTCGTAATACTATATGCGCACTATTTCCTTCAATAAGAGATACTAATTCAGGAACCTTGCCCTGGATACTCCTGCAGTTTACCAATATTACGTTAACTTTTCCTGTTTTTGGTCTCTGAGGACGGACGTTCTTTATCAACGATGATAATGTCCTCTCTGGTAAGCACTCAGGTATTTTATCGTTTCGCCCAAGGGGGGGTCCCTCTAACCTAAAAAACTCGAGATAAATAAGATTCTCGCAAAGAGAGCCGGCAGAAATCTGCAAAAAATGTTAGTCTTCCGTCAAATAGCATGTCTGTTTCAACAACCACTCGGCGATTTTTGAGATCCTCCAATATCATAGTGAAGCAACAGCAAGAACTCCACTGTTGACCATGAACTGTTGTGTAGGCGGCAGTTATTTAAGCAACTGCAGTTTGTCATAGACACAGTGTTAGCGACAGACGTCTGTTCGATAGTAGTTCATCTCCATACGAAGCTATTTGGTCGATATGACACTGTATAAATGACACTGACAACAGAGTGCGTTTACAGTCTCGGCTGAGGGACAGGAACACAAGAGGTAAGACAAATCACGCACCTCTCCCAGTTAATTCTTAATCCGTCTTTCTACTGTTTTCTTTTTCTGTTTGTCAGTTTTTACAGCCCCTCTGTGCTCGGGTCCTTGGCGGTAGCCTATCTTGCCACACCTTCGGTATGGCCCTGTCTGCACACACACCAACTTATACTTTTAATTTTTGTCTGAGACAATAGAGAACATTGCCCCAGAAATAAATTAAAATCGTTCCAATCACTGGGCTCCAGGCAAGGTTGTCGGGAGATTTTCCTTGATTGTTTGGTAAATGCTGCTATTGGTAAGCCCTTTCCGATTATTCCAAAGTTAGAACCCCTTTTTTTCCACCGTCCGTTCGTCTGGGATCGGCCGAAAAAAAAAGCGCGCTTTTCTCTCGAAAGCCTGTTATGTATCTTTAGAAAACAGAGATTCGAAGAAGGCTGCACAACAATTCTGTTGGCTTCATCTTTTATTTTTACTGGACTCATGAAAGTAGCAAGAGAGACAGGGGCTCTTACCGAGACACACTGACGTCGCACGTGGGTGGAACAGGATAGAAAGCTACTAATAATATTACGAAATCTGTTGTACACAGCTTTGCGGTTTATACGGGTTGTAACGGGTATAAGTATAGATATTTTTATTGTTGACTGAGAACGGGGTACTGAACAAAATTTCATCAGCATTACTTCATTTGCAGACTAATAACCATAGCTATTAGGAGTATTAGGTCTTTAAATTTGTCAGTAGCTCCAAGTACATGTGGCAAGAACCAGCCATTAATACTAATTTTCCCCTGAGTTACCGGTCATGTGTTGAAGTGTGGACGAGTGGACTCGAGATACTTAGTGTACACTGACAGGAGTAGTCCACTTATCGGTGCAGTTACGACCACACAGAAAATATCAGAAAGAAATTTATGTGACGTCTTTGTGGGAAGACTTTTAGACGCAGAGGCAATACTACCAACACACTTATGTATGTACATATTAAAGTACCACTGTGTATAAGGAAGTAACAGTGGAGGGAAGAGCAACATGAGTCACATTATAAGGCACGATTACCTGCTCTGCTCTAACACATTAGTTTTGCTGTTATTGTAACAAGATGAGTAGCGTTTGTAATTCGCACATAGGTACACCAGATCCCCAGGAGCCATGGACCTAACGCCGTCTAGCCTTGATATTGTTATCAAGTCAATAGCGAAAGAGTCCACAGGATTCCTCAGGTACACGTCATTCAGCTGAAGCAATCCATTGTTGATTAGACCCCATATAGCTACCAAATTACGGGGATGATTACTGAGAAGAGTGATGCTACTCTGCAGTGTGCAGGGCATGCTGAGGGATGAGTGTTGGTGGTGACAGGTCGCGGGCCCAGGGCGAACGATGTTGACAAGTACAAAGAGCTTTATTCATCTTGGTACGTGGCACAGTAAGGCGGCATGCCTCTCCTCGCTGACACTGGCTGGGGCAGAAGAACGGGCTTTCGCCTGATGCTGCTGGTGTTACTGAGTCCGGCAGCCTCTGTAGGTCATGAGCGTTGACGTCAGTTGCGCGTTGCGCTGTGCTGCGATGGGGCCCTAACTGGAAGGCTATCCCTCGGCTCCGCACGCGGTTGCTGTGGCTGTACGTCAAGAACGCTACTTGCTACTTCCCTTGCCGTCGCGTAGGCCTGCCGACCCCTCGGACCACTCACATCACAGCAATTTAACGTAAAGACGGCAACTTGCTGGGTGTTCCTCGCTACCGTCGGGCAATAGTCACTTGGTGGCTGGCTTTGTGGCTCTGATTACTGCTAGGAAATGGGGATCGGAGGCAGCAGGCGCGGACGGCAGATCGGCCGGGCTGAGACACCAAGTCCAGCGAAGGACTTTGTGTAGACGGCAGGCGCAACCCGATCTCCAATCCGTGGCTACAGCTGATAGAGCCCAATCATCTCGCGGTCCGGTATCGCTCTGGCCACGTCGTGGTACTGGTGGCTCCCAGCGATGACAAGTGATCCCTACCTTACATGCCCCACGTGCCCATCTATTTCGCCAAAACCCAGTGCCTAGTCACTTTCCCAAAACAAGAGTCTTGCTCTGGTGTTGTAATATTACCCTACTTGCTACACAGATGCGGCTGTCCAGCAACATTTGCCGCAGAGCTCAGGTATCCTCGGTGCGCAATCCACTGGCTTGTCTGTTTTTGTAACCCAAAGGTCACTACACTTGCGCCTACCAGCCCATGGCTGTTAACACAACGCCACTATGAAGCTTCCATGTTACTTTTCCTTACTTTTGTTAAAGACTAATAATTTTTCGACCACAGACTGGGTCGTGGCACTACAACTGCTACATATCGCCATCTGTTCCAAAAAATTACAATCATTTTCTCTGGTATTAAAATCGGGTGACGTAGCGGGTCATTCGAGGCGCGATAGAGTACCTAAGTACAGGGTGTTTCAAAATGAACATATCGGTTTTAAGGCGTTGTAGCACTTATTACGTTCAACTTACAATTGTAAATAATACAGCAAATGAAAGCGCAACTCAAACAGTTCGGTTTGTATACCTGTGCGGAATGGTAAGAGTATGGAATGACAAAGAGTGATCGGGAAACGTGTTGAACGAGTGCGAGACTTTTACGTCTAGCCCCAAGAAATATCCGCGAGGAAAGTTTATGGGTCTTTCTTTTTCGGTGAATCAACTATAACTGATGTTTCTTGTCTTGATATGCTACAGCTACGGCCCGTGCCTCAATGGGAAGAAACTGAACAACACATCTTTATTTGGGAGCAAGATGGTACGCCGCCTCACTTGCATAACTCAATACGCGATTGGTTAAACGACGTTGTATCCGACCGGTGGATTGGGTGCAAGGGGCCGGTTCACAGCATTTTATGCATGACCTCCACGTTCACACACGATCTGGCGCGATAATGTGTATGTGCCTCCGATACCAGCTGACCTACCTGACTTTGTAAACAGTGTTATTGTAACAGTTACTCCTGACACATTGATCAAGGTTTCGGAACAACTCGCCCATCGACTCGATGTGTGATCAGTGTTCACACTGAATAATTGTAAGAAAAACTGTTTTTGTGTTTTACTTTAATTTGGTGTATTATTTATAATTTTAAGGTGAATGTAATATGTGCTACAAAGCCTTAAAACCTGTATATTCATTTTGAAACACCCTGTATTTGCCATACCAGGAACGATACTTGCTGTCCAGTTAACATGACTTGACAGCTTCGCAGGTGGGAGATTTCACAGAGTACACATGACGAAGATGTCGAACAAAGGGCAGCAGCAGGTCGCAGAATAAGTGCTCCGTGTGAGCCCCTACGCCTTGCATCATTTGAAAAAGAGGGAAAAACTGCAACACGTCGTACCACACTACACCCCAATCCAGCTTCTGTGTTGTTTGGCCCATTCAGAAGGTGTAGCTGTATGTACCACAAGCCTTTCGTGAGGTAGCGGACTCCAGACCTCAACTGTCTACAGTCCCCTCCGTAATGTTCGCTCGGAAACTGGCTGGCATGGACCCAGATTTCCATTTGATTGTCCTGGAAAAGGCATTATACTCCTTTCCAATCCATGTCGGCTAGGATTTTCCTTCACACACTGTACTTACGGTGCGTTACCTGGCTACAAGTGTCACGGTATTCCTTACATACATGTTGAATATTTCACGTTGATACAACCACAAAATGATCAGTTTTATTTACGGTGTGGTTAAGGACACGTCCAAACACGATACCGTCCTTCTGGCATTATTTCACATCTACAGGTCGACTTACTTCACTGCTCTAAAAATTTCTATATAATCTACTGGGGCATAAACACCGCCTCACTGCGACGACTTAACGTTCGAGAGCATATTACAACGTACGTATACTCTCCGGTGTATAAAAAAGACCTTTTTGTGAGACTTGTACCTGATGTCCCTAATTAAGTGAAACAAGGCATCGAATCTGAAGATCAGTGCATACCGACAGAATATAGACAGTTAAACTGTTGTGTCTAGCCAAGACAGCCTAGACACCATGAGAGGAAGCCGAAAGGCACGCGCTTAAACTCACGCAGGCTGGCGTGAGGTCTGAAACAGGATACGTATTGAATGTTATAAAGAAAAGTACGTAGCTTCTGGAATACTTAACTTTAATCCACAATTGGTGAACATTGGTCTTGTTGATACAGTATTATCATCTCAATATAACTTGGTGATGGCGCCTTGTTAGGTCGTAGCAATTGACTTAGCTGAAGGCTATGCTAACTATCGTCTCGACAAATGAGAGCGTATTTGTCAGTGTGGCGTCGCTAGCAAAGTCGGCAGTACAACTGGGGCGAGTGCTAGTACGTCTCTCTAGACCTGCCGTGTGGTGGCGCTCGGTCTGCTATCACTGACAGTGGCGACACGCGGGTCCGACGTATACTAATGGACCGCGGCCGATTTAAAGGCTACCACCTAGCAAGTGTGGTGTCTGGCGGTGACACCACATAAACAATATTTACTGTGTATAACAACGATCGAAATGTAAAGAAAGGTAATAAGTTTTCGCTGTAGTTAGCGGAAATTTTAGAAATTTTAGAATTGCTCCCCGACACCCACGTCTGTACAGCACCACAGATGCTTCGCAACTTCCCTCTGCCCTCACTTCAACGACTGCGCACACTCGCGCCAACGATGACACTTGTAACCTGAAAGATATTCATTTGTTTTCGTACAATATAAATTTCCCTGACATTGTCAGCGTGTTTACCACAGCCTAACATAACAGTCGCGACACTGCATCTCGTTCGTGTTGCCCACAGCGATAGCAGCATCCCAAACGGTCAGGGGGGGCGACACTTCTGAATACGATACCAAATGAATGCGAATAAAACATAGTTTTTGCAGTAGGAAGTGGATTTAGTGACAGGAAAATCGACAATAACTGAAAAATGACACCATATGGTCATTGTTTAGTCTTTTAAGGACCTTTGGGAAGTACGGAACGGTACTTTGCGGGACAGGTTATTTACGAGTTTCTTGTAACGTGGAGACATCTACTGAATAATGTCGTTTTGCTTTTATGACAAAAACTACTAGTAAACACCAGAAGACCTGACTTTTGTAAAACGACATCGTATATCTACCCAACAAACGGAGTTTTCTCCAGTTCGTACACTTTCAGCCAAATCAGTGCATGTGGAACGTACGACTCCTATATGTACTGTAATATCTACATTATTTAACGTGCCAAATAAGCAATCACAACTGTAACTTAAGGTAAAAACACACAAACGTGATAATAGATCATCAAAAGCCTTAAAACTGTACCCCAACACAGAAGATTGTCCCCAAATATTGCTAATCTGGGCCACAAACGACAAGAATCTTCAACATATTTAACAAACTCGCTATTAAAGCAGAAGTAATTACTTTCACAAAAATATGCGTATATTAGCAAGTCGAGTGAAGTGTAGGAATGGACGAATCATTAGATAACATCCTTTTTTTGACGCATGGAACGCCAAAACACAAAAAATATGTCACTGTTTAAGTAGAAAATAATTAAAAACAATCACATCCTTACGACGCATGTGACTGTATGCTCCCCACCGCTTGGAGAGCGAGTGTCGCTCTAGCTGTGAAACGGTGACAATTGTCGTAGCAGAGTGTCGTTACTGTACATATTAGAACGTAGTATTTACTACAGCTATTTAACATAACTTACGTCCTCTTTCAGCACACATTACATTTTCATAAACACTAATTGCTGAAAAAATTCGTAAAAATGTTTAGTTACAAAAAACTGTTTTAACCTCATAAAATAAAGTAGCTGAAAAATGCATGAGGCATCGATTGGGCTGTGGTGTTATAACATGACCGCCTGGTACTGGTACTAAACCACCGATAACGCACCAAAGTGGCTTCTGCACATATTTTTAAGGGGATGGAGGACACTACACCAGGGAGGGCATCTACAACAATGACGTCATTCGAACCTGTACCTACTGGAAAACCAGCAGTAGGCCAGTAAACTGATACTGCATGGATCAACGTGATTCTTCCCTGCTCTCTAAAGGAAACGATAAGACTGTTCAGAAGCTGCGATTAGAAACATCCAGTAGCAGCCAGATGGTGTGTTGCTACTGATCTCACTCCACGGATGTGTCTAAAGGAGGCCTAACCAGCAGTAGATTTCCCGACCATCTTATGATTATCTAAACAGGTTGTTGAAATTCGCAACAGCTTTTCACTAGATTCACATTCTTCTAAATAAGGTCTGATTAACGTTTTGTGACAAAACAAGATGGTACTGTGGACACCTGTCTAAACATGGGACCATTTAACGCGACCGCATGGTGATCGATAATTAGTGACAAAGTTGAGAAGTATAAGGTATGCCGAATTTCATGTTCTTCTGCATAAATACTTTTCGAGACACTCTGCAGTTCATTTCTTGGTATATTTCGTGCAGTTATCTGTCTCGTATGGTGTTTTAGCACTCAGGAGCCAAGGACAAGGTTAAGGGGCTCCGGAACGCCCTATACTCGCAATGTTAAAATAACGCTTATAAATTACATCTTTCCTCACAAAGTATTTGAGGTAGGAAGTTGAACTTTTTACAGATTATTTATTGGAATATGGGCTACAACTTAACACAGGGATTTTACAAAATTTTAGTTCAGTTATTAAAGATGATTTTTTTTCAATTTTAATGAAAATTCACAACATTTTTTGCAATGTTTTATTTATATATTCAAAAATATACAGTTTTTTGGAAAAAGGCTGTGTTAAATTATGCAGAAGGTACTGTGTAACATTTACTGAAAGTTTGAAACAAATATGTTTGGAAGATCCTTAGAAAACATGTAATTAGTGTGAGAAAATAAAAGTTTTGGGAATCGAGCGACAAAGATTGGATTAACTTTTTAGTGCATTCCAGGTCCATAGGATGGATTATCTTCATCCTCTGCAAACTCCTCCTCCAGCTTCCTCTTGTTCCTCCTCCTGTTTACTCTTGCTTGCATTTCTAGACTCTTTACAGCCCTGTCTGCAGCCCGAAGGCGTTCCTTGTCTAAAGCAAGCATCTCTCGTTGTTGTGTTCGTAGATTTTGCTACCATTTTCTTCAGTTGCAGTTACTGCAACACTGTTCCAAAAGGTGGTCATGTATGAACACTTATCACATTTCAGTTGTATTTCACTAGCAAGTCCTACGTGCTTTATTATGGAGAGTTCCAGACCAACTTCACTACAATGAATACATCTTACACAGTTTGAAAAAATTCCTTTGAGAACCGACATATCAAATATTTCATTCACATCCGATTCGCCCATAAAACATTCATAGTTTTCACTCATTGAACCAAGCTTCTTCTGTGAAGTATTTTCTTTCCCACTTTGACTGCTATGGGCAGGTGTACTTGAGAGGTTAGGTTCACTCACTTGGTTATCGTCCTTATTGTTTACAGTAATAACACATACCTTTGGCTTTCCAACATTTCTCCTTTTCTTAAAAGCCTTCAGAGGATTTCTAATAACTTTACTTTTCCTCATTATTATACTTCAACAAAACAGAGACTCAAGAAACAGAATTAATTACGAATATTTTCGAGATAACGACACAGTAAATAAACATGAAACAATCGACAATCACACCAGCGATATATATTGAACCATCACAGGTTAGCCACAACACATACTTTATCTCACATCACTAAAATGTACCTGATGAACACGGACGTTAATAATAACACCATTTGACAGCAGTTTAACAGCGCCACAGTGGGTCACGCCCATGTAGAACACATTTCAAAAAAAATTTAAAAATAGTTGTAGTCTTCGGAATTGGATAAATTATATATCTATTAAAAGGTAATAGTCTGCAGATTCAGAAAATGCAAAAAAGTAAAAATTGAACTTTTCATGATTTTGAGCCTTTCCGGAGCCCCATAAAGACGGTATCTCTCATCCTACTGTTAAGGTTGTTTCGTGAAGACAGTGCTGAAAATAACAAAACAAACTTTCTCAGTTTCCCGAAAAGAATGACAGCACCATTGCAACTATTTCCATCAGAGAACACTGGCACATTAGTTCCACTCTCTTCACCACTCGATCATTCTGACCAAATTCAAATGGCTCTGAGCACTATGCGACTTAACTTCTGAGGTCATCAGTCCTCTAGAACTTAGAACTACTTAAACCTAACTAACCTAAAGACATCACACACATCCTTGTCCGAGGCAGGATTCGAACCTGCGACCGTAGCGATCGCTCGGTTCCACACTGTAGCGCCTAGAACCGCACGGCCACTCTGGCCGGCTGACCAGATTCGTCTGAGCTTCTCTTCTGGTCCTATGACATGCTGATCCAAAACTATTTGTGTATGTACTTTTTGGAGGCTCACACTGTGATGACACATCACACAGCATGACCGCACAGGCTTACGGATTCTAGATTATCTAAGGGAGAGCACCATTACCACATCTAGGGTCTAAAATCTAAATTAACTAACGAAGCTAGCAGATCTTGGCGACAGAATTGACATTTTCTAATGTTTAGGTAAGACTTTAGTTACATGAGAATGCTTTTTTCAGTGATCGTGGGGTGAGAATTAGAAAGCCTACCATGTAACGTGACAACTGGTTTGAAAACATGATTGGGTTGCTGAGATTTAAAAAACAAGCTAACCAGTGGAGTACGAGGAACAACCAGTAGAGTTTCCTGGAGTTACGAGAGAGGACACAGAGACACTTCTACGATTGGTTTCCGAGACTTGCCTCAAAACTATTGTTCTGAGCATATACAGGGTGTTTCAGAAATGACCGGTATATTTGAAACGGCAATAAAAACTAAACGAGCAGCGATAGAAATACACCGTTTGTTGCAATTTGCTTGGGACAACAGTACATTTTCAGGCGGACAAAGTTTCGAAATTACAGTAGTTACAATTTCCAACAACAGATGGCGCTGCAAGTGATGTGAAAGATATAGAAGACAACGCAGTCTGTGGGTGCGCCATTCTGTACGTCGTCTTTCTGCTGTAAGCGTGTGCTGTTCACAACGTGCAAGTGTGCTGTAGACAACATGGTTTATTCCTTAGAACAGAGGATTTTTCTGGTGTTGGAATTCCACCGCCTCGAACACAGTGTTGTTGCAACAAGACGAAGTTTTCAACGGAGGTTTAATTGAACCAAAGGACCGAAAAGCGATACAATAAAGGATCTGTTTGAAAAATTTCAACGGACTGGGAACGTGACGGATGAATGTGCTGGAAAGGTAGGGGCGACCGCGTACGGCAACCACAGAGGGCAACGCGCAGCTAGTGCAGCAGGTGATCCAACAGCGGCCTCGGGTTTCCGTTCGCCGTGTTGCAGCTGCGGTCCAAATGACGCCAACGTCCACGTATCGTCTCATGCGCCAGAGTTTACACCTCTATCCATACAAAATTCAAACGCGGCAACCCCTCAGCGCCGCTACCGTTGCTGCACGAGAGACATTCGCTAACGATATAGTGCACAGGATTGATGACGGCGATATGCATGTGGGCAGCATTTGGTTTACTGACGAAGCTTATTTTTACCTGGACGGCTTCGTCAATAAACAGAACTGGCGCTTATGGGGAACTGAAAAGCCCCATGTTGCAGTCCCATCATCCCTGCATCCTCAAAAAGTACTGGTCTGGGCCGCCATTTCTTCCAAAGGAATCATTGGCCCATTTTTCAGATCCGAAACGATTACTGCA
Source organism: Schistocerca americana (assembly GCF_021461395.2). Taxonomy (NCBI): domain Eukaryota; kingdom Metazoa; phylum Arthropoda; class Insecta; order Orthoptera; family Acrididae; genus Schistocerca; species Schistocerca americana. The sequence continues at coordinate 351,705,109 of NC_060125.1, read as the reverse complement.
TCACGCTATCTGGACATTCTTCGTGAATTTGTGGCGGTACAAACTGCCTTAGACGACACTGCGAACACCTCGTGGTTTATGCAAGATGGTGCCCCGCCACATCGCACGGCCGACGTCTTTAATTTCCTGGATGAATATTTCGATGATCGTGTGATTGCTTTGGGCTATCCGAAACATACTGTTGTCCCAAGCATATTGCAACAAACGGTGTATTTCTATCGCTGCTCGTTTAGTTTTTATTGCCGTTTCAAATATACCGGTCATTTTTGAAACACCCTGTAGCTACATATAGGAAAGTGTGGCCATCTTTTTCCACTCCTCTTAACGTCGTCTGGACTTTGTGATCGAATTTCAGTCAAGTAACATTTCCCGCCATATTGGGACTCATGTTACGTGTGTGACAAAGTACATGTTAAGTATTTTCAGAAATTTCGTGCGAAATACTGCCACTGTCCCGTGCTGTGGGCTACACTTTCCGGGAGCAGAGAGCAGGATAGAGGTTAAATCTACATCCATATCTTGTAAGGTTATGCCCTATGGTGTGACTGATTGGAATCTTTAATTCAATATGCTATTGGCCCTGTGTATCTGACATAAGTAGATCATCACATCAAAAGAATGACAAAGGAATTCATCTGAGTATGAAACGAGATGAGGATCTCAAGGAACTCAGTTTATTACACTCGTAGGTAATTAAATTCACAATAACCAGATGGTACCACAACCACTGAAAAGCAATAGGCCAGTGCCTTGGAAAATCTGGACAGGGGACCTGCAATGTGATTCACGTGAATGCGTATCTGGAGAAAACATTTACAGTCTCTGGAATCGTACCATGACTGCTGGAAGTTAGTACATAAATATACACCGAGCGGGGTGGCGCAGTGGTTAGACACTGGACTCGCATTCGGGAGGACGACGGTTCAATCCCGCGTCCGGCAATCCTGATTTAGGTTTTCCGTGATTTCCCTAAATCGCTCCAGGCAAATACCGGGATGGTTCCTCTGAAAGGGCACGGCCGACTTCCTTCCCCATCCTTCCATAATCCGATGAGACCGATGACCACGCTGTCTGGTCTCCTTCCCCAAAACCAACCAACCATAAATATACAAAATTCTACAGATGAATATGTGTGTGCAGCCATCGCCGGAGTTGAAAGCACGTCGAACTTCTAACGACAAACAAGTTTTCAGGTTCAAGTATGAAATAACTTAATGCCGTTACAAAAGATTTGTCTTTCAATGCAGTTTGCTTCACTATTGGAGCTGGATCTTACCATACAATCTGCAAGTGTCGCCTGACGTTACTGTAAAATCAGTTATTGGTTCTCAACCAAAAGTTTCTCACTGTTTGTGTCTAAGTCCAAGTCAGTCGGATGGGAGCCTCTCGTCCCAGATCAGCCTGGAGAAGTCTTCTATTAGTGAGGCCTGCCGGTGGAGAAGCCAATCCATCAAGTAAATCTCTGCAGAGTGCATCTGATAAGGAAAACTGGGTTCTATGCATTTTTCGCAGCCGCATATTTTGTGACTGGCTGAATAACAGTTCGTCAATGGTCTTGTCGCTGTGGTGACACCTGTTCCCGTCCGAAGTAAGTGCTCTCGGTCTTGGCCAGCTCTTGTATGGATGATTGCCCGGGTCTTCCGAGTGCTGTTGACGAGAGGAGTGCATTCAGCCTTTGTGAGGCCAATTGGAGAGCTGCTTGACAGACAGGTAGCGGTTCCGGTCACGAAAGCTGAAAATTACTGGGAAAGAGGCGTGCTGAGCATATGACGTTCCAATTCCGCATCCAATGTCGCCTATTGGCTGACGATGATTCGGTGGTCACTGAGTACCGTTGGGCCTTCTGAGACGTTTATGTTGTGGACTGGCAAGAGCGCCAATCCACTATGAGAGGAAGCCGAAAGGCACGCGTTTAAGCTCACGCAGGATGGCGTGAGGTCTGGAACAGGACAAGGTCTTTATAGTAGCAAAAATAGTACGTAGCATCTGGAATACTTAACTTTAATCCACAATTGGTGAACATCGGTCTGACGGTACATGCATCACAAGATAAATAGCAATTGATAATGGCGCCTTGCTAGGTCGTAGCAAATGACGTAGCTGAAGGCTATGCTAACTATCGTCTCGGCAAATGAGAGCGTAATTTTTCAGTGAACCATCGCTAGCAAAGTCGGCTGTACAACTGGGGCGAGTGCTAGGAAGTCTCTCTAGACCTGCCGTGTGGCGGCGCTCGGTCTGCAATCACTGATAGTGGCGACACGCGGGTCCGACGTATACTACCGGACCGCGGCCGATTTAAAGGCTACCACCTAGCAAGTGTGGTGTCTGGCGGTGACACCACAGTTTACAGGCAGAGTTTGAGTTACGTGTTGTGAGTAGTTATAAGATGCTAGTCTCCCTCCCTCACTTACGGTTCAGGTAGTTAACAAGTTACGAAATTTATTAGTTTTGACTCTACAATCACTCCCTCTCTCTTTTTACTGATTTGAGCTGGTCAGTCTGGAAGGACCTCTGTATGTACAGATCATTCGTTACTCCTACCACTAAATTATTTATGTGAACCAATGGTAGCTGCTTTTACATTTATTTAACTGTTTGCTTTTGTGGCTTGGGGGCGATGTATCGGCGTCCCATGATCATTAAAGGGGCCCTGAACTTTATGTTCCTGTTCCACTCTGACACCATGTTCAATCACATACCGGATGAGTTCGATCTGGTTCAGATCTGGCTAGGTGGGATGCATGCAAACTCACCAATGTGTTCCTCGAACCATCCCATCACACTCCTGGCCTTGTCATATGGCGCATTATCTCGTTGAAAAATGCCTCTGCCGTCGGGAAAAATGATCGTCATGAATGGGTGTGCGATAGTCCTTGGCCGTCATGGTGCCTTCCACAAGCTCCACTGGACCCATTGATGCCCGCGTGAATGGTTCCCAGAGCATAATGAAGCCGCCGCCAGCTTGTCTGCGTTCTGCAGTACGGGACTCAAAGAGCTGTCCCCCCCCCCCCCCCCCCCCCGGAACCCGACGGATTCGCGCACTCCCATCGGCATGATGAAGAAGATATCGGGATTCCTCAGACCATACAAAGCTCTGCTACTGCACCAACGTCCAGTGCGATGGCCATATGCCAATTTCAGTTGGAGTTGCCGATGTCGTGGTGTTAACATTGACACATGCATGGGTCGTCTGCTGCGGAGACCCATCATTAGGAGTATTCTGTGTACTGTGTGTTCAGACAAAATTGTGCTCCGCCCATAATTGAATTCTAGTGTTATTTCCTCCACAGTTCACCGCCTGTCCTGTTTTATTAGTCTGCCAAGCCAACAACGTCCGACACGAGGGCTGCCCCCCCCCCCCCCCCAAACCCCACGACATCTGGACGTGGTTTCACCTCGGTTTCACCTCGTATTGAAGGCACTCTACACAATACTCCTCGAACATCCGGCAAATTGTTCAGTTTCCGAAATGCTCGTGCTGAGCCTCCGGGCCATCACAATCTGCGATTGGTCAAACGCAGACAGATCGTGCACCTCCCCCATTCTATACATGGAGAGCAAGCTCTCTGATACCAGAGGGCACCGTGCGTGCGTCTGACTAGCAGTCATTTCTCGCCAGGTGATAGATGTATCGCCTGGATAGGTCTGTACTGATAGCATGTCGGTGGTCATATTGTTCTGTCTGATCAGTGTAAGTATGATACTTCTGAAGAAATCATGTGGGAGTGTTCGAAGAAAGATAAACCAAAAGTAATAATGAAGCAAATGGTACGCTTGAGTTCTTCGTTAGAATTTATATGAAAATTGGAACTTCCTGGCAGATTAAAACTGTGTGCTGGACCGAGACTCGAACTCGGGACCTTTGCCTTTCGCGGGCAAGTGCTCTACCAACTGAGGTACTAACAGAAGCTGTGAGGACGGGGCGTGAGTCGTGCTTGGGTAGCTCAGTTGGCAGAGCACTTGCCCGCGAAAGGCAAAGGTCCCGAGTTCGAGTCTCGGTCCGGCACACAGTTTTAATCTGCCAGGATGTTTCATATCAGCGCACACTCCGCTGCAGAGTGAAAATCTCATTCTGGCAACATCCCCCAGGCTATGGCTAAGCCATGTCTCCGCAATATCCTTTCTTTTAGGAGTGCTAGTTCTGTAAGGTTCGCAGGAGAGCTTCTGTAAAGTTTGGAAGGTAGGAAAGGAGGTACTGGCAGAAGTAAAGCTGTGAGGACGGGGCGTGAGTCGTGCCTGGGCAGCTCAGTTGGTAGAGCACTTGCCCGCGAAAGGCAAAGGTCCCGAGTTCGAGTCTCGGTCCGGCACACAGTTTTAATCTGCCAGGAAGTTTTTTATCAGCGCACACTCCGCTCCAGAGTGAAAATCTCATTCTGGATATATGAGAATTGTTACAGTATAGAAATCATGGATATTATATAAAGTATGTAAGAAAGCCACTGTATCAAAAGAGACTTAATGCTTGTCACTGGCCTTATTCCCTTCACTACATGCTCACAAACTGTAGCCATTTGGTGGTTATACATTCATCACATAATTCTATTCGAATCCTCTGTTTTACCTTTCGAATACGATTTTTTTTGTACTGAGTTCTGTAATAGTATTGTCGACGGACGAAAACTTTTGAAAGCTAGATAAAAATAGGTACAAACGACCGTAAGATGTGTTTATTTTCGAATTTAGTTATTTCTCGCTCTTACAGCTGGTCTGGACTTCTGTTGCTTTGAAAACTTCTAGAATAAATTCTGTCCTAATTGTTTTTTAACAAGATTATTCTTGGTATCTTAAATTGGTAAGCGCTTTGTGAATGACTACTGGTAACAGGGATTACATCAATTACATAGTACAACATTTACCTACCTATTTACATAGTCAGAGATGACTGCATCGCAAACGTAAAGTTCACTTAAACTTTGTGACATGTTGAACTTTATGAGTGAGGTTTACTCTTTCCCCTTGCTACATAATAGAACTCTTCTGTGCAATCTAGGTTTGTACGTTAGAGTTTTTAGTTAGCCAAGATGCCTGGGTTTCTGTTTGGCTTCTTTGTTGCATTTTTGTCTTGGGCAGCGAGCTTAACTTAGTTCGAAAGGGCTGACGTCACTACGGATCACTCTAACCCGTGCAATCTCCCAGAGGTTTTTGTTCCGTCCTTTCCCCTTCCCCTCCTCCCTTAATTAATTAGCCGCTCCACGAGTTTCCGATCGACCGCAGTTCGCAAACTTCATACAACAGGCGATTAACTTACTTCCGTACTTCTTTTCCTTCTGCGACGCCTCGTCGTGGTGCCAAAGCGATTGCTTTCACTAGAGAGGATCCGGTGTTGGCATGCTAGCTATTGGTCATTACCAAAGCCATTTCGTTCTACGTGTTTGGATGCAAAGACCACGTTCACGGGGGTCGAACACTCGCAGTGAATTTGTAACTGTAAGAATCAGAGGTTCATTAAAAACTCTCTTAATTCACTTTTTGTAAAAACCATCCAGCGCATAGAACGTTGTAATGGATGTTGCATGTTCGACAGAAGTCAAAGTAGCATCAGGTCTACCCAATGAAGCGTAATGGTACACCTTATCTTCTCAGTTTACAAACGATTTATCAACTGGGGTCAGCGGCGCTAAGAATATTCTCCGACGATGCTACTGGCTACATAGCTGCGTCAAATTAACATTTTTTATCAGTAAAATTAGGCTTTGTTTCTGTTTGTGTAGGGACAGATTTATTTGCCTAAAATTGGTGACTTCAATTTACAATAAAACTCTAGAATGGTTATTGACAACTGGTCAGAATTCCACTAACTGCTTAAAATTGCGGATTTTCACTACTCATAAGTTTCGCCCATAACACCTATGTGTGTATATCATATGGTCCACGTATTTTGTATTTCAGTAAATGATTATATTTACTCAAAAATTCAGAATGCAATGAAAGAGAAACGTATTTACGAACAAGAATAAATAAGCCATTTTAAAAAAGTAACATTATTAATTTCAAATTGCGATTAAAAAACCAATTATAATTTTCAAGAGTGGGCAAGAAACAAGTCATGATCTTCTTTTGACAAACCCACACATTCCTCGGGAACATAATTAGAACACGCTATGCACACTCTCCTGTCCTTGACCTTATCTTCCATAGAAACTGAGTACTACCAGCTACTCTGTGTTGGTAGTATTTTCTGCTGAGGCATATCAACATATACGGTCTTCCTTTCATAAACAATGCATCATAACCCCGATAATATTTAGTTTACAAAAAAAAAAAAAAACACTAACTTGGCCGTAACACCCTCAGGTACCTTATCACTAGTCACAAATAAAATTTCAACATTGGCTGCAATAGCGATGTCTTACTATCTCAAATATATCGCCACATGATGCTGTTGGAATAACAACTCCAAAGAAATTCAGCGACAAGTGATTCTGCTACTGAGTAGGAACAGTGATCAAGTAAGAGTTAAGTACTGTTTTTATTTAGAAGTGAGAATGAAGGGATAATTATTATCTTACGTGAAGAATTGGCTCAAATGGCTCTGAGCACAATGGGACTTAATATCAGAGGTCATCAGTCCCCTAGAACTAAGAACTACTGAAACCTAACTAACCTAAGGACATCACACACATCCATGCCCGAGGCAGGATTCGAACCTGCGACAGTAGCGGTCACGCCTAGAACCGCTCGGCCACATTGCCCGGTTATGTGAGGAATTATTTTAAATTTATGCTACACTATCTGTAATGGAAATTTTGTAAGCGGATGTCCTTATTGATTGGACATGATACTTCCCTTTTTGCCTTATAACATCTGCATGGATATTGAGGTTTATATACACCCAGACAGAACAATATGCTTAGCACATGGACAAGGGAGCAAATGTGCGTGAAGCAGAAATTTTACATCCGTCCATTTCGTAAACAGTGTGATTTGCGAGCCCGTACAGCCGACAGCTGCTGGATCGCGCTGTGACCACGTAGACCACATTGACCCATAAGCAAGGTATGCACAAGCCGCATCGTTTCCGGACGTTCAGGAGCAAAGCGAACTCAGCGAGCTCAATGTTGACGTTCAAATGAACGGTCCGTGTGCAGCCGGCATTACTACATGTTCACACATAAAATTCAGCAACACGAACCATCTCTGATTTACGCAAGATCGGTTTGCTCAGCCACAGTGTCATTCGCTAAAAGTGAAACATAAGAAAACGATGTGGGAAATCAGTTCTTACGCTTTATGGAAATTATGAAATGAATAAAATATATACAAGTTTTTTTGTGATTACTGGGTGTCGCTGATGAGGGAGAAAAATGTAAGCCATGTCCATATTCTGTTACGACGGCGAAGTGTGCAGGGGTAATAATAACAAACGATCTCATGAGATCAGTACTACGGGAGGCGAATGGAAGAGTTACATCTGTTCGATAGGTTCTGGGAAACTGGAGTGCTCCTGTACAGGCAATCACATACAAAAGCCAGTGCAACCAACTTTGGAATTTTATTCCAGAGTATGGAGTCTTTATCAAGCATACTTGACACAATCCGCGCGGATAGCTGCGAATATTAGCACAACGCTCGCTTGGGGATTCGGGGAGGCGTGCCGGCCCCGTATCGAATCCGCGCAGCGAATTAATGACGAGGGCCGTTGTACCCACACCCCACATCCGGTCCACAATTCATGAACGTTTCGAACATGTTCTCACATTTTCAAATGGGATAATATTAGACGCAGACAGATGTGCTAATCAATATCTGGCTAATGGTTCGGGGAGGGGAGAAGGGAGAAGGTACGGACGAGAACAACGGGCAGGAAGAGCGTCGAATCCTCCCACCAATAACCCTGACAAACCTAGAACAACATCTGTAAGTTTTCTACACTAATGGCCATTAAAATTGCTACACCACGAAGATGACGTGCTACAGACTCGAAATTTAACCGACAGGAAGAAGATGCTGTAATATGCAAATGATTAGCTTTTCAGAGCATTCATACAAGGTTGGCGCCGGTGGAGACACCTACAAAGTGCTGACATGAGGAAAGTTTCCAACCGATTTCTCATACACAAACAGCAGTTGACCAGCGTTGCCAGGTGAAACGTTGTTGTGATGCCTCGCGTAAGGAGGGGAAATGCGTACCATCACGTGTCCGACTTTGATACAGGTCGGATTGCCGTCCTGCATCCCTGCATCTAGCAATTGGGATGACAGCATCTTATCCGTATGGTTGTAACAGATCGTGCAGACACGTCTCGATCCCTGCGTCAACAGATGGGGACGTTTGCAAGACAACAACCATCTGCACGAACAGTTCGACGACGTTTGCAGCAGCATGGACTTCCAGCTCGGAGACCATGGCTGTGTTTACCCTTGACGCTGCATCACAGACAGGAGCACCTGCGATGGTGTACTCAACGACGAACCTGGGTGCACGAATGGCAAAACGTCATTTTCTCGGAAGAATCCAGGTTCTGTTTACAGCCTCATGATGGTTGCATCCGTGTTTGGCGACATAGCGATGAACGCACATTGGAAGCGTGTATTCGTCATCGCCATACTGGCGTATCACCCGGCGTGATGGAATGGGGTGCCACTGGTTACACGTCTCGGTCACCTCTTCTTTGCATTGACGGCACTTCGAACAGTGGACGTTACATTTCAGATGTGTTACGACCCGTGGCTCTACCCTTCATTCGATCCCTGCGAAATCTTACATTTCAGCAGGATAATGCACTACCGAGTGTTGCAGGTCCTATGCGAGTCTTTCTGGATACAAAAAATGTACGACTGCTGCCCTGGCCAGCACATTCTCAGATCTCTCGCCAATTGAAAATGTCTGGTCAGTGGTGGCCGAGCAACTGGCTCGTCACAATACGCCAGTCTCTACTATTGATGAACCGTGATATCTTGTTGAAGCTGCATGGATAGCTGTACCTGTACACGCCATCCAAGCTCTGTTTGACTCAACGCCCAGGCGTATCAAGGCCGTAATTACGGCCAGAGGTGGTTGTTCTGGGTACTGATTTCTCAGGATCTATGCACCCAAATTGGGTGAAAATGTAATCACATGTCAGTTCTAGTATATTATATTTGTCGAATGAATACCCTTTTATCATCTGCATTTCTTCTTGGTGTAGCAATTTTAATGTTCAGTAGTGTAGTTTGTTTTTGGTGTTCAAGAAAAATGATATAAGCTCTGTTTTCATTCGATGTGTTATATTTTACATGTGTATGGTGGCTATGTTTCAAACAGTAGTTTTCGATAGTCGATATGTTACGTCACAGAAGTGCTGAGTAAGAGCGCTGTGATCTTCAACCATCGTCGTTACAACAAGCATTCCATGAGCAGCGCGTTAGAGAGTCCGGCGTCGGCTGTGCTACTGAGAGGACGGAAATGACTTGCAGAGCACAGAGATAAAGACACAGAGAAATATTAATTGTGAAAGAATTTCAGTTTCTGATTATGTGTGTCGCCGCATTAGACGGAGTGGAACACAGCTGCACGAATTAAAACCAAAGCATGCTTCGAATGGCTCTGAGCGTTATGGGACTTAACATCTGAGGTTATCACTCCCCTAGACTTAGAACTACTGAAACCTAAGCCAAAGGACATCACACACATCCATGCCCGAATCAGGAATCGAACCTGCGACCGTAGCGGTCGTCGGTTCCAGACTGTAGCGCCTAGAACCGCTCGGCCACCACGGCCGGCATCAAAACATGTCCCGTTTAGAAAGTTGCACATCGTTGCATTGCACTTCCACACGTCCTTCTATTTCATATTTACCTTGATTACTGCTGCTGCGCCGCGCGGGTTTAGCCGAGCGGTCTCAGGCGCTGCAGTCATGGACTGTGCGGCTGATCCCGGTGGAGGTTCGAGTCCTCCCTCGAACATGGGTGTGTGTGTTGGTCCTTAGGATAATTTAGGATAAGTAGTGTGTAAGCTTAGGGACTGATGACCTTAGCAGTTAAGTCCCATAAGATTTCACACACATTTGAACATTTTTTTTACTGCTGCTTCATATTTTCTCTTCATCATTTCGAGCAGTATCAAGTTTCCGTTGCCAAAGGTAAAGCATATGAGATTTGTTGGGGCCAGTTTCACAGTGCAGGTAGATTACAGTTAGAACATTCAGTTAGCTTTGCTTTTAAAAATTCATCATCATATCAGTTTAGGTAAAGGTTACTACAGATTTCATTTCATATCTCGACAGTTACCCTCACAGTCGAGTGTTACATTTGGATGTGCATTATTCAGTGTTTAGAAATTTGTTAGCATGCAAATTTAAAGGGCATTTTTGTAGAAACTTTTTGGTTCGTTATTCTTTAAAAATTATGTTGGTATTTTTTCATAGCATTTTCATTCTGTTAGCTTTGTGTCGGAACTGTATGTCAAGCATTGCTATGTCGCTCACTGTGGCGCTTCGCTATTCTGCACAGCAGAATTTCACCGAACAGTTTACTTAATAAGCAACGAAGTTTTCCAATCACCTTCGCCAAGATAAAGAAAAATACACTTATACCGTTAGTTTTGGTGACTCAGTTTTTATTAGGTAGCGGTCCCGTAATTACACCTCCAGAATCCTTCAGGAAAACAACAGAAATAGTCGAGTATAAAGAACAGTAGTTCAGTTTACTCCTTTTCAGCTCACAAAATTAAACATAGGAATATTGCATTGTATAAATATATCTTTAATTAGCGTTGCCAAGGTGACTGGAAAATTTAACCATATATTAAGTAAGCTGTTCTGCGAAATTGTATTGTGGACTACAGTGATGTGCAGCTTTGCGCGGTATCACTATACATGACTTGCAGTTCAAGCACGCATCTTAAAGAATTAAAAAGCTGTATAAAATCACCAACAGAATTTTAAAAGAGTGACGAAACAAAATGTTTCTACAAAAATTTACATACTTAAAATTAACAAATTTCTAAACACTGAATAATGTACAGACAAATGTTACACTGCGCTGTGAGAGTAACTGTTTAGTAAAATTAGAAGGAAGGTCAGCACTGGCCGTAATTTTGATGATTTATTAACAGCAAAATCGATTTTCGATCACATAATGATCATCTTCAGTGCTTTAGCGTACAAATTAAAGCTCGTAGGCACTGGTGTCTAGTTATTTGCAGTAACAGAAGCTATGAAATCATCAAAATTACGGTCAACGCTGACTTTCCTTCTAATTATATTTATCATATGGTCGTTGTGCACACAGTACACTTTGGAGACCGCGCGGGATTAGCCGAGCGGTCTCAGCCGCTGCAGTCATTGACTGTGCGGCTGGTCCTGGCGGAGGTTTCAGTCCTCCTCGGGCATGGGTGTGTGTGTTTGTCCTTAGGATAATTTAGGTTAAGTAGTGTGTAAGCTTAGGGACTGATGACCTTAGCAGTTAAGTCCCATAAGATTTCACACACATTTGAACATTTTTTTTTTACTGCTGCTTCATATTTTCTCTTCATCATTTCGAGCAGTATCAAGTTTCCGTTGCCAAAGGTAAAGCATATGAGATTTGTTGGGGCCAGTTTCACAGTGCAGGTAGATTACAGTTAGAACATTCAGTTAGCTTTGCTTTTAAAAATTCATCATCATATCAGTTTAGGTAAAGGTTACTACAGATTTCATTTCATATCTCGACAGTTACCCTCACAGTCGAGTGTTACATTTGGATGTGCATTATTCAGTGTTTAGAAATTTGTTAGCATGCAAATTTAAAGGGCATTTTTGTAGAAACTTTTTGGTTCGTTATTCTTTAAAAATTATGTTGGTATTTTTTCATAGCATTTTCATTCTGTTAGCTTTGTGTCGGAACTGTATGTCAAGCATTGCTATGTCGCTCACTGTGGCGCTTCGCTATTCTGCACAGCAGAATTTCACCGAACAGTTTACTTAATAAGCAACGAAGTTTTCCAATCACCTTCGCCAAGATAAAGAAAAATACACTTATACCGTTAGTTTTGGTGACTCAGTTTTTATTAGGTAGCGGTCCCGTAATTACACCTCCAGAATCCTTCAGGAAAACAACAGAAATAGTCGAGTATAAAGAACAGTAGTTCAGTTTACTCCTTTTCAGCTCACAAAATTAAACATAGGAATATTGCATTGTATAAATATATCTTTAATTAGCGTTGCCAAGGTGACTGGAAAATTTAACCATATATTAAGTAAGCTGTTCTGCGAAATTGTATTGTGGACTACAGTGATGTGCAGCTTTGCGCGGTATCACTATACATGACTTGCAGTTCAAGCACGCATCTTAAAGAATTAAAAAGCTGTATAAAATCACCAACAGAATTTTAAAAGAGTGACGAAACAAAATGTTTCTACAAAAATTTACATACTTAAAATTAACAAATTTCTAAACACTGAATAATGTACAGACAAATGTTACACTGCGCTGTGAGAGTAACTGTTTAGTAAAATTAGAAGGAAGGTCAGCACTGGCCGTAATTTTGATGATTTATTAACAGCAAAATCGATTTTCGATCACATAATGATCATCTTCAGTGCTTTAGCGTACAAATTAAAGCTCGTAGGCACTGGTGTCTAGTTATTTGCAGTAACAGAAGCTATGAAATCATCAAAATTACGGTCAACGCTGACTTTCCTTCTAATTATATTTATCATATGGTCGTTGTGCACACAGTACACTTTGGAGACCGCGCGGGATTAGCCGAGCGGTCTCAGCCGCTGCAGTCATTGACTGTGCGGCTGGTCCTGGCGGAGGTTTCAGTCCTCCTCGGGCATGGGTGTGTGTGTTTGTCCTTAGGATAATTTAGGTTAAGTAGTGTGTAAGCTTAGGGACTGATGACCTTAGCAGTTAAGTCCCATAAGATTTCACACACATTTGAACATTTTTTAACACTGTGGAGTCGCCAATCAATAACTGCAGGAGGTGACATGTGCGAGAATTATTGCACCATCAGCTTAACAGTTCATGCATCCAAGTTGCCGACAAGAATAATATATAGAAGAATGGAAAAGATAATTGAGGATGTGTTGAATGACGATCAGTTTGACTTTAGGATAAGTAAAGCCACCAGAGAGGCAATTCTCACGTTGCGGTTGATAATGGAAGCAAGACTTAAGAAAAACCAAGACACGTTCATAGGGTTCATAGGATCTATCGACCTGGGAAAAGCGTTCGACAATATTGAATAATGCAAGGTTTTCGTAATTCTGAGAAAAATAGCGGTAATCTATAGGGAGAGATAGGTACTATACAATATGTACAAGAGCCGAGAGTGAATAATAAGAATGGACGACCAAGAACGATGTGCTCAGTTTATAATGGGTGTAAGACAGATCTCTGGTCTTTCCCCTCAATGAAGAGATTGATTTGACATGTGAAGCTTTTTGAGGTAAAGTGTTGCTGCATTGCTTGCTTGCGCGTAATTATTACGTGTGCAAGTAAAAGAAGATTTTAGTGATATATATATCTATATTAATTTGGGTTAGTTGGTTTCATTGCACATACGAGAACAAGTAAAGGCTTCTGTTCACATGGCTTGCACTCAGAAGGTAAAGATTTTACCACTCCTTTACCGTTTTCAGAAAGTATTGATTGACAGAGAAATACTTGTCATACGAGATACTTCTGTATAGATGATTGTAACAGCCAGACAATGAGTTACAGTTTTTGGAATAAAGTTTTTCGAAAGTAAATTTTCCTTGAGTCATTTAACAAGTTCATATTCCATCACTGTCTCCTAACGAAAGAATTACGTGAATAATATTTTTCCGAAAGTCACATGGTATGTCACCAGACTCATACATTCTACGCACCAACATGAATACAAGTTTTACTGCCCCTTCCCCCAATGATTTTAGAAATTCTGATGGAATGTTGTCTATCTCTTCTACCTTATTTGATCTTAAATCCTCCGAAGCTCTCTTAAATTCGGATTCTAATACTGGATCCCCTATTTGTGCCAAATAGACCCCTGTTTCTTCTTCTATCACATCAGACTAATCTTCCTCCTCTTTCTACCTATCCGCCCTCTCCTCTGCATTTCACAGTGGAATTCCCGTTGCACTCTTAATGTTACCACCCTTGCATTTAATTCCGCCAAAGGTGGTTTTGACAGTACTTGCCACCCCCACTTGAAGCCTAAAAAAATAAAAATAAAATGCACTTCTTCAGGCGTTGGCGCCTATCTAGGCCTATCCCAAAACATCTAATCTGTTACTACAAGGCTGTAGAACAGGAAGAAAGTAGGAGGGAATAATATAGAGAGTAGCGATTGTGTATAGACTTTTGTTTTTTTAGTTTATTTTATTGCATTTTTTGATTTTGTTTTCTTTGCGTTTTTGTATGTACATTTTTATTTTCATTTAGTTATTTACTTATTTTTTTTAATTCTTGTAGTTAAATTAGTCTATGTACCAGAAACCCAGGAGTCTTTTCGAAAATTGATTGGAGATTCCGTTTGTAGTGCGTTCAGAACATTATGTCGGCAAAAAAGTATCAGCATCTCATGACTTGGACGTTCCGTAGAAAACTGGAGAAGAACTTCTTGTATCTGGCGTTGCGTACAAGTGCACAATGTCGATCGTTAAGGTACGTCCAATAACCTAGTTCTGATTTCTCGTCGGAGCCAAAAAGGCAGTGGACAGTATGACCCTGTATCCAATTCACTGGGTTAGTTTTTGTTACGGGGTAATGAATCAGATCCGGCAATAAAAGGGTCAGGAAGTGATTTGAGCAGGTGTCTGTCGGGTAAGGAAAACCAAGATACGCTGCGCGAGCCTCCAGACGTCAGACGACGGACCACATGACAATGGATGTGCGTCCGTGTCTTCTACACCACAGTAAACCCAGAGGAGTGTCTGTCAGCGAGGCAGAGGCTGTGCAAACGAAACTGGTTGACCTTTTTCCCATTGACAGTGATAAATCAGGTGGACTGGACGCTGGTGTCGAGATAACCAGCATGTACCGCTTTCCACACACGATGTCACATGATCTGGAGAAATTTGTGTTCGATGGGGTTGGAGGGTCGACACATTTGTAATGTGTCGTGCTCAGTCTTTGTCCGGAATATACGTGAAAGGGTAAGGAGCGCAGGATGTAAGTTAATTCAAGAAAGAAGTGCAGAAAGTGATAAAAGGTGGATGGAATGTCTGATAACATGACTGGGGCTGACATGGAGACTGGCGCGTAATCATGCATAAGCAGTCCGGTCAGGCTCGGCGGACAGCGACGCCAGACTTTCAGTTGGTAGCTAACAAAAAGTGCCGTAACTCTGTCTGGCTCATGGAATAAGCCCACTCCACAACGCTCCCGTGGAAGAGCAAGGGAGAAATACTGAACTTTAAATAACATCACCGTACAGACAAAGGGATCCCATTGTCATCAACATACGACGTGCGAGGGTAATCGGGACCGGGAACATTTGTGCCACATGGGGGATGCGTGAGGCGTGGTAAACACTCACGTATTGAGCACGCTGTACAATGTCGAGGGATCCAAGCTGATGGTCCACAAGAGCAGCCCTGATAGTTTGGAGGAGACGTCTACTGCTGGCTGCCGCTGAACGACGGAGGTCATTCATAAAATCAATGCCCAAACAGCGGACGCTGGTGGCCACTTTTATAGGAGCGACATATCTCTCAGGTAGACCCTCACCAGTGAGCAGAACCTTCGATTTGGAAATGTTCAGAGAACTGCCCGATGCTTCTCATATGTCGCCACCCAAGTCTGAGTCGCGCCAACATAGTCTTCATTGCGGAAATAGAGGAGTAGATCGTCAGCATAGGCTGTACAACAGAAGCGGTGCCCACGCAATATCAGGCCCACCAGGCGTTGGCGAAGCCCCTGGAGTAGGAGCTCTAATGCCAAAGCATACAGAATCGTGGAAAGTGGGCAACCCTGTCGGACAGAGCGCTCGATCGGTAGAGGCGACCATTACAGAGTATTCTTGAAGTCGCGCCGCTCAAGAGCCGCATTACTACTGTTACTATACGAGCCGGAAAACCCATGCGTCGGAGGACCGATTTCAGAATGGTATGGTCGACACGGTCGAATGCCTGACAGAAGTCAAGGGAAGCTAATGTGTCAGGTAAATGTTGCGACTCCGGAAGCGCGATCATGTCGCTGTAACGGCAAAGGGCCTTACAGATGTTGTTGTCACCGCCCAGAGAAGTCTGATCAAGGGAGGTGACATATCTTGCTGCCTTCTTGAGGCCGGCCGGGGTGGCCGAGCGGTTCTAGGCGCTACAGTCTGGAACCGCACAACCGCTACGGTCGCAGGTTCGAATCCTACCTCGGGCATGGATGTGTGTGGTGTCTTTAGGATAGTTAGGTTTAATTAGTTCTAAGTTCTAGGGGACTGATGACCTCAGATGTTGAGTCCCATAGTGCTCAAAGCCATTTGCCTTCTTGAGTCGTGAGGCCAGCAAACGGGTAAAAATTTTGATACTTTTGAGCAGTGTGATGGGCCGGTAATCGCGGATCCGTGATCGCCCATATGGCTTAGGGACCAGGATGATCACCGCATCAAGGAAGGTGGATGGGATAGTCGTTGTGAGTGACATCATTTCGCTACAGATGGACGTCAAAGTAGGTATCAAAAGATAGCTAAAACACTTGTAAAATTTGAGAGGGAATCCCTCAGGTCCAAGGGACATGTTAGCAGCTCTCACCTTCATAGCATCTAGGACTTCATCGGAGGTCACTTGTTCCTGAAGTTCTTGAGCCACATCCTGTGGCATGGTGTTGACAGCCAGTGCTGCTACCTCCGAATTAGGGTGGGGAGATGTGTGACGGTAGCATGCAGCCGGCGGAAATGAGAATAGAAAGGGTGACCAATGGTGCATCGTCGTCCTTCCACACCCATGAGGTCGTGGATGAGAGCTCTACGATGACGTCCGAGTTCTGCGAGGAGATGATACATCGATGACGTTCCATGAGGCATATGGTCACGGGTGCAGGATCTGACAAGGACCCCTTCCAAGCGTCGTACCATGAGTGAAGTGATCTGCGCTTTAGCACGGTGCACTATCGTCTGACGTACAGTGGAGTAGGCTATCGAAGTGCAGCCACGAAGCACCGCGTAATAAAAGTCCATGGTGCTCACTTAGTAAGCTTTGATGTCTTTGCCATATCCCGTCAGTGCCCTGTGTAGAGCTGGTTTAACGTAGGATAGCCACCAGGATGAGATGGACGTTTATGCGGGGCGATGTCGACGACAGAGGGCCCACGCATCCTCAACAATCCGTCGGGCAGTCGGGGACAGTCAGGTGGGAAACTGTGCCACACCTGTTGGCGGGCGAGGACGACATTGCAGATGTCGGCGTCGTGGTCAGAGAAATCCAGAGGCCATACTTCGGCATGTCGAGTGTCGGCAGCAAGTGAGTGTGTGAGGTATATACGGTCGAGGTGACTGGACGAATGCGCCGTATAGTATGTGAAACTTGCGCAGGTGCAATGAACCTCTCTCCATGTGTCAACAAGCTGAAGTCTGTCGATGATGACAGAAAGGGCCGGACACGGGGAATGACGTTGAAGCTGGTCATCAGGCCCTTGTGTGAAGTTGAAATCGCCACCGAGGACCATTTCATCCAGAGGGCCCTCAGAAAGCGGCGTTACCTCGGCAGCAAAGAAGGTGTGTCTGTCTGTCACGATGTCGACTGGAGGCGGATGGCGCGAATACATTGAGGATGCGGACGCCGAACAGCGTGAGAGCCCTGAAGCGTGAAGAAAGTAAACTACGTCTTCAGCAGGGAGTCCAGAACGGAGGAGGACGGCGACTCCACTACCGTTGTCACAACATGGGAGATGTGTGCGTTGTAGCCAGTGGGGGCGTAGAAATCAGTGACAATCATTCCTTGGAGAAGGGCAATGTCGACATCAGCAGCAAAAAAGGTCTCTCGGAACATTTCCAGTTTGTGGGAAGCCCGAATGGTGGCCAGATTCATCGTCATGATGCGGTAGTGCTGTGAAGTCATCCCACCATTGTCACAGTCCGCCCCCGGTAGCCGAGTGGTCAGCGCGACAGACTGTCAATCCTAAGGGCCCGGGTTCGATTCCCGGCTGGGTCGGAGATGTTCTCCGCTCAGCGACTGGGTGTTGTGTTGTCCTAATCATCATCATTTCATCCTCGTCGACTCACAGGTCGCCGAAGTGGCGTCAACTCGAAAGACCTGCACCCGGCGAACGGTCTACCCGACGGGAGGCCCTAGCCACACGACATTTATTTACCATTGGCACAGATTCTGGCAGAGATGTCCGACTGGCGTGTAACATCTGGTGCAGTCACTGTAGCTGCAATCGCTGGTTGGAAGGTGGGTCAGGCACCTCCAAGAGACACTGCCTGACGGGAGGGTCACCAACTCGATCTGCTCCATCGTCGACATCATCAGCCCAGGAGACTGGAGCAGGTGGCACGCGACTGTCGCACTCATCGAGGACGAGCTGTGGTGACGCTGCTGTAGCGGGCTCCTGGGACTCTCCCTCCATGGGATCCATCGTTGTCAGGTGGGATTGTTCCTCAGATGGGACATCAGGAGCGGCCACTCCTGTCGTCATGGCGCTCGAAAGGAGATCACTGTCTTGTATCCGCTCCACAGCCTGTGATGCCACATGAAGAAGTGTGTCGTCGGATGGGGTTTGACTTCTCTTCTTCCGTTTACGGGGCGCCCGCTGCTTACAGTTCATTTCGCGGACACCATTCAATACGTGGTATGTCGTGAACATCTGCCATTTTTCCGCGATGTGCCCCACGACATTGCCGTATGGTCGGAAAGCTTCGATGACCGCGTCTTGTGGCACTTCGAAAGGGAGCTCAAAGACCCGGATTGAACGAAGACCGAAACCAGCGTGTTCTACCGTTACCTCTGCAATATGCCCGTCAGAATGCTTGAACTTGAGTCCGTGCATGTGATGTCGAACTACCGCAGTATATGCTTCCTCCGTCGTCATTTTAATATAGTCGATACTGCCAGTGATAGAGAAGTGAATACCTATCACTTCCTGGCGGTTCAGACGTAGCTCTTCGCGAATGAATTGTTCAATTTCATAAGCGCGTTCGTGCATGTTCGATTTGGAATGTTACCTTAAGGTTCGCTATGCGGGAACAGTGCGCCAGGAGGTGCAGTAATAATAGACGCTACACAACACGAAATACCGCGGTGCACTGTCCGGCGCGCGGAGCCGGTCCGCATGCGACCACGGCCGAAAGCCGACTGGTTCAGCCTATTCTTCATCACAATTACGTTGCGATCTGAGTCTGTATCTGCTCCTCGGTACGCCTTACAATTCAGTATCTGGTTTCGGAATCTGTGTCTAACCATAATGTAATCTAAATGAAATCTTCCCCGTATCACCCGGCCCTTTTCAAGTATACCTTCTCCTATTGTGATAATTGAACAGAGTGTTCGCTATTACTAGCTGAAATTTATTACAGAACTCAATTAGTATTTCTCCTCTCTCATTCCTTGTCAAAAACCCACATTGCCATGTAATGTTTTCCGCTACTCCTTCTCCTACAACTGCATTCCAGCCCCCCATGACTATTACATTTTCATCTCCTTTACGTACTGTATTACCCTTTAAATATTCTCATACAGTTTCTCTATTTCTTCATCTACAGCTGGCAACGTTGGCATGTATACCTGAAGTGTCGTTGTCAATGCTGGTTTCCTGTCGATTCTGATAAGAACAACTCTATCACTGAATTGTTCACAGTAACACACTCTCTGCCCTATCTTCCTATTCGTAACGAATCATACTCCCGTTACACCATTTTATGCTGCTGTTGGTATTAACCTGTACTCCTCTGACCAGAAATCCTTGTCTTCTCTCCATTTCATTTAGCTTCCCTTGCATTATCTAGATTGAGCCATTGCATTTCCTTTTCCAGATTTTCTAGCTTCCCACCCGCATTCAAGCTTCTGACATTCCACGCCCCGACTTGTAGAACGTTATCTTTTCGTTGCTAATTGAATATTTTTCTCGTTGTCACCTGCCCCTTGGTAGTCCCCTCCTAGCGATTCGAATGGGGGAGTACTCCGGAATCTTTTGCCAATGGAGAGATCATCACGACACATTTTCAATTGCACCCCACATCTCCTGTGGTTACACCTGAAGTGTCATTAGTGCAGTGGTTTCCATTGCCTTCTGCATCCTCATACCGTTGGTCATTGCTCTTTCTTCCGGCTTCAGGGGTAGTTTCCTACCCGAAGGACAAGACAGTGCCCTGAACCACAGTCCGCTTCTCTGCCCTCTTTGGCAAGGCCGTTGGCGGAAGGAGGATGACTTCTTACGCCAATGGCGATTTTTAATCAAAATTTAAGTGCTTGCGGGTTTCGGACCCGCGACCGAGGACGTTGTGATTATAGATCAAAGAAAGACGCTACATGCTTTTTTAAAATAAAAATCTCATTTTGCTCGTAACTGATCGTTGTAGTTGTTGAGAGGGGGGGGGGGGGGAGCCCTATAACACTTATTCAAGTTCATCGTTGATCCATTAACTAAGGTTTTTTTTTTTTATTAATAGAGGGCAGTTAACCCTCTGACCTGACACACCGAGACGACAGGTGCTTACAATGGCATAGTTCATTTATATAATAGATGTGGGCTGCACCACTACCTGCAGCATCTTGCCATGGTACTGAGGCTCGGGTATTCCTGTGCGTACATGGACAACATTCATCAGCAAACAAACAAAATGTTAATGGCGTAACTTTAATTTCTTCAAATAGATATTCAAACTTTTATGAGTAGCCCTAGAACCGTTCCAGCGAGATTCACCAAACCGTCAGTTGGTAGTAATCCTCACATTCGTGTATCGTAAGCAAATAATAATGCCAATGCGAGTCACTGGCTTCCGTAATTTGTATCACTTGCCATCCCAATGGACAACTTCCGGTAACAGTACTGATAGGACATTCAGACTGAAACCCAAATACGGCGATGTTGAGTATTTGACGTTGTGTTGGCGTGCCTGTCTTTTAAAGAAGTTGCTCAGCGTTACCGATTCACTGAATTTGTACGAAAGAGAAAGCGCTGTGAAGCTGGCCGTCTTTGTCGATTAAAGGAAAGATTACACGAAAACAACTCGGCATCGTTTCCATTACTTTGAAGCAATTAAACTCATGAAACCGGCTCGGCGCCGAGGGTATTGCCATCCAATTAGTTACGCCAATAGAACTCAGTAACAAGAGAAACGCGCGTAAACATGGCTCATTCTGCGTGTCAGCCTCGACAGCAAGCACACAGCGCCGCGATCACACAGGCGGGCGTAGGGAGGGCCCCATCGTTTAATTGGATCCAGGTACGCCACGCGGACAGGTGAGCGGGTCCTTGATCATGCGCGGCGCGCCATCGACGCAGACAAAGATCGAGGGCTTCAAAGCTGTTTCCGAGCGCTCCCGCATCACCGTGCCCGCAGCACCTGCCTCGCTCGGCGCGTCCAAACGCCCGGGGAGTGTTCGGCGGGAGTGCGTGGCGCCAGTATTAATGGCCAAACGTGGAAGTGACAGGAAGAGACTGCGAGGATCCCAGAAGGGGCGAATTTATATCAACTTTAACTGCACTTTTCTTTTGTACTAGCGTCCTCCCGCAGCTAATTGCTACTTCGGCGTAAAACTGATTTCACAAGACTCATGTTAGACAGACCTATAACAACACAAAATGTGATAGCTTGTGACGTAACTGACATATTTATTGGCGGTTTGCTTCTGCAAGTATGGTAACTAAAAATTTTCTTCGTTTTCTCGTGGCAATTGGTAACGAGTGCCCATGCGCGTAACTTCTTTGTTCACGGAACGTCCATCAATAGCCATGTGGGCTCCATAGCATAAACTGTTCTGTGTGCTTTCTGTCGGGCAGCTTAAGTCTCTTACACTGGTGCAACGTCGTCTTTATCGTGAGTATGAACTGCGACCAACTGACGATGTCCCCACTTAACGTAACAAACAAGAAATGGGACAAGCGGCTTCGACAAACTGGGAGTTGGCCTTTGATGTCGTACCGCTATGCCAAGCGCCCAGTTCCAAGGGCTACTGCTGAATTAATGCGTACATCCCTCAGTAGGAGCCCTCGTATGTTCAGATGGTTCAAATGGCTCTGAGCACTATGGGACTTAAATTCTGAGGTCATCAGTCCCCTATAACTTAAAACTACTTAAACCTAACGAACAAAGTTCAAATGGTTGGTTCAAATGGCTCTCAGCACTATGGGACTTAACATCTATGGTCACCAGTCCCCTAGAACTTACGAGTTGCATTCAAGTTCTAAGGCCTCCGATTTTTTTTCTCCGGACTGGAAAGTAGAAACATGCGCATTGTTTTAAAATGAGGCCGCGTTCATTGTCAATACGTCCCAGAGATGGCAATACCGTATGGCAGATGGAATTTTACCGCCAGCGGCGAGAATGAGAACTGTTTTAAATACTTAAAATGGCGACGTTTTCCTTACTTGAACAGCGTGCAGTCATTCGTTTTCTGAATTTGCGTGGTGTGAAACCAATTGAAATTCGTCGACAGTTGAAGGAGACATGTGGTGATGGAGTTATGGATGTGTCGAAAGTGCGTTCGTGGGTGCGACAGTTTAATGAAGGCAGAACATCGTGTGACAACAAACCGAAACAACCTCGGGCTCGCACAAGCCGGTCTGACGATATGATCGAGAAAGTGGAGAGACTTGTTTTGGGGGAATGGCCGAATGACTGTTGAACAGATCGCCTCCAGAGTTGGCATTTCTGTGGGTTCTGTGCACACAATCCTGCATGACGACCTGAAAATGCGAAAAGTGTCATCCAGGAGGGTGCCACGAATGCTGACGGAGGACCACATGGCTGCCCATGTGGCATGTTGCCAAGCAATGTTGACGCGCAACGACAGCATGAATGGGACTTTCTTTTCGTCGGTTGTGACAATGGATGAGACGTGGATGCCATTTTTCAATGCAGAAACAAAGCGCCAGTCAGCTCAATGGAAGCACACAGATTCACCGCCACCAAAAAAATTTCGGGTAACCGCCAGTGCTGAAAAAATGATGGTGTCAATGTTCTGGGACAGCGAGGGCGTAATCCTTACCCATTGCGTTCCAAAGGGCACTACGGTAACAGGTGCATCCTACGAAAATGTTTTGAAGAACAAATTGCTTCCTGCACTGCAACAAAAACGTCCGGGAAGGGCTGTGCGTGTGCTGTTTCACCAACACAACGCACCCGCACATCGAGCTAATGTTACGCAACAGTTTCTTCGTGATAACAACTTTGAAGTGATTCCTCATGCTCCCTACTCACCTGACCTGGCTCCTAGTGACTTTTGGCTTTTTCCAACAATGAAAGACACTCTCCGTGGCCGCACATTCACCAGCCGTGCTGCTATTGCCTCAGCGATTTTCCAGTGGTCAAAACAGACTCCTAAAGAAGTCTTCGACGCTGCCATGGAACCATGGGGTCAGAGTTGTGAAAAATGTGTACGTCTGCAGGGCGATTACGTCGAGAAGTAACGCCAGTTTCATCGATTTCGGGTGAGTAGTTAATTAGGAAAAAAGTCGGAGGCCTTAGAACTTGAATGCACCTCGTAGAACTACTTAAACCTAACTAACCTAAGGACAACACACAACGCCCTGTCATCACGAGGCAGAGAAAATCCCCAACCCCGCCGGTAATCGAACCGGCAACCCGCGCGCGGGAAACGAGAACCCTACCGCACGACCACGAGCTGCGGACTAACGAACAAAGGACATCACACACTTAAGTGGGCTGTTTAGGTTTTTATGTTGGTAACACCACGTAGCGCTGTCTATGAAAATCACTGACTGTGCTGTGTGCAGCTGTGGCTGGTTGTCATTGTTGAAATATTCGCTATTGTACTGTTGGGCAGTTGGATATGAAGAGCGCATAGCGTTGCGCAGTTAGAGGTGAGCCGCCAGCAGTGGTGGATGTGGGAAGAGAGATGGCAGAATTTTGAGAGCGGACGATCTGGACGAGTGTCCATCAGAAAGAGTATAACTATGCCTCTCAATAATTAGTACCTTCAATAGCTAGAATCTTTTATTTAGCTGGTAATATTGTCGCTCGCTAGATTGCAGTAGTTCGAGTAACGAAGATTTTTGTGAGGTAAGTGATTCATGAAAGGTATAGGTTATCTTTAGTCACGGCCATTCTTTTGTACGGATTATTGAAAGCCAGACTGCATTGCGCTAAAAATATTGTGTGTCAGTTTAGTGATGCTCAGAATAAGTGAAGAGAGAAATGTCGTGAGTACGTTCAGTTTTGCTCGGCTGTTTGAAAGTCAAATAACGTAAGGGATTTATCAGCACAGTAATTTATAAATTTTTCTAAGGGGACGTTCAACACATCCATGCCCGAGGCAGGATTGGAACCTGTGACCGTAGCGATCGCGCGGTCCCAGACTGTAACGCCTAGAACCGCTCGGCCACCCCGACCGGCCCCTCGTAAGTCAATCCGACGAGCAACTAGGCAGTTACAGTCAGCTCTTAGGACAATATGTTATGCCGCCCACGAAAGGCTGTGCCTAAAGGCGTACAAACTGCAGCTTCGTCGCAAAATCGAGCTTGACAACAGGCCGCGACGGAAGGTACTCGCGAATGCAATTCTGACAAAAATGGATGTAAACTAAAATGGTTCAAATGGCTCTGAGTACTATGGGATCTAACATCTAAGGTCTTCGGTCCTCTAGAACTTAGAACTACTTAAACCTAGCTAACCTAAGGATATCAAACACATCCATGCCCGAGGCAGGATTCGAACCTGCGACAGTACCGGTCGCGGGGTTCCAGACTGAAGGATGAAAACTGTTTCTCTATTTTTCCAGTTTCTCGGACGAGATAACATCCACATTCCCGTCGCATAGCTGCTGTATCCAGGGAACTGAGCGACCCCTCCCACGAGTGGGAAAGTGACTCTCCGGAAGTGAATGATGTGGGTTGTTGAAAGACAGAGTTGTAGACCCATTCTTCTTCATAGAATCTCCAGTTAATGCAACAACGTAAGTAGACATGTTAGCACTGAATGCTGTGCCACACATTCCTCGAGACGTGATCTTTCAACTAGACGGCGCTCTCTGCCATTTTGCGAACATTGTGAGGCTTTCCTTCGATCACTAGCTCCCAGATTGCTGGACTGGTAGAGGTAGTCCATAAATTGCCTGGCTCCCTAGAAGCCCAGACATTACGCTACTTGATTTTTTTCTGTGGGGTATTGTCGAGAATCAAGTGTGCCAGAAACCAGTTCGTGATCTACCAGATATGCGCCATCACATTCGTTCAGGTATCACAATATGTTCCGCCAGCGATACTCCAAAACAATCTAACGTTGCGTATATCGAGGTGTATTAGGTGTGTAAAAAATATTTTGAGTTAGCATACTTGTAAAAATATACCGTCAGTAAATATCTCTATTATGAGTACTTCTCAAGTTATTACTTTTTATATTAATGTATGTTTAACCGGACAACCTGCATAATTCATCTAAACACACGATACGTGCACATGTAAAATCCACGTAATATGCAACAGTCTGCGCTAGTAAAATTGAAATGACACAAGTCGCTAATCAGTTTACTGCTGCTTACTAAAACTGTATATCATCGACTTGCATCGAGGTACAAGATCATGCATAGTTCATTGACTTTGAATTTGTTGCTCTTCTATCACACGCGCTCTCTTCGCTAACACGCGCTTGTGCAGCGGTACTCAAGTAGGAGGTGAGCCAGTTCGAATCTTGGTGGTGGGTGAAATTTTCACTGCCACTATAAGGCAGATAAGAGAAGGAGAGGTGGTGGCGTAAGGCTCCTATTAATCGGCTTGTGTCTTGTGACACTGCTAATGGTGATCCATCCATCGGATGGAAACGCCAAGCTTGGCGGCCGTCTTGGTGGTTTCCGAGAGTTGTCGGCTATATGCCGACATCAGGTTTCACCCTCTCCCATCCCTTCATTCAACAACACAAACCCAA
Organism: Schistocerca americana; assembly: GCF_021461395.2. Taxonomy (NCBI): domain Eukaryota; kingdom Metazoa; phylum Arthropoda; class Insecta; order Orthoptera; family Acrididae; genus Schistocerca; species Schistocerca americana. The sequence goes on along the minus strand of NC_060125.1, from coordinate 351,679,185 downwards.
AACTATACTGTACACGCACCGATCACAGTCATCCACAAGGCGCAGACACACATTTGAAATTTCAAAACAGGTCGAAGGAAGGCAATGGCAAATGACTACCATTAGAAACTTGCTACGAGTAGCGAAGCAGAATTACTGCATCTGGTACCCTACCTTCATTCCTTGAGAAGGGGGCCAGTTTGTCTCTTTTCACCCCTAAGGTAGAGTGGACTCTTGAACTTATGAGACAGACCAACGTGGCGCAGTGGTCGGCACACTACGATATGCATTAGAGTGGACTGTTGAACTTATGAGACAGACCAAGGTGGCGCAGTGGTCGGCACACTACGATATGCTTTCGGGAGGACAACAATTCATACCCCATCCTGCCGTTCAGATTTAGATTTCCCGCTGGTTTTGTAACTTTCTTTAGAAAAACGTTGAAACGGTTGTTTTGAAAGGGCTCATCCGGCATCCTTCCACATTCTTACTCAACCCGAGCTCGTGATTTGTTTCTAATAACCTCGATGCCGATGGGACTTTAAATACTGACGCAGCAGACTTTGTAGTCAGGGCAGTCACAGACTGGATGTATCTTTTTGAAGATAAGACCGCTTCAGCTGTAAGTACTTTATTTATAAGCACTACCAGTTCCGCAGTATTTTAGCTGCATCCTCAAGTAGAGTGAAACAGGTCATCCCATTCACTTTTATCGATCGGAACATGAGTTGATTTTAAGGCACCTGATGAGGCAGTTGAAATGCTGCGAAATCGAATGTCTTCATAAATAAAGTAGTTACAGCTGAAACGGTCTTATCTTCAAAATTAAATACTTATCTTCTTTCCTCTTCTTGTAATAAGCCACAGGATACAGGAAGCTTTCAGCAAAATGTACCAGATGAGCTAGTACATTGACACAGGGAGCCGCAATTGGCAACAGCTGGAAAGGAAATTTAGATTCCACCATTTATCTTACAGAAAAGGAGAACCTCCCGAAAACCGTCTTCAGAACTAACAGGGAGCAGGGAGTGGGGAGGATTATTTTTAGCTTAATTCTGGGATAAAGCGAGGCGTATTCCGAATGTAAGGTCCGATAAGGCGCGAAATGGAAACCACTGTGAAAATCCGACGGAACTTTACATAGATGTGTTCGCCAGTGTCTTTAGTGTGCCTGTCAATTGCTTCACATCGCTCTTTTCAGTTCAGAGCGCAAAGTGATCACGTATAAATGGCTAAAAGAACAGTTTCTCTCGTCAAGTATGTGGATCTGGTGAGAGATTTCGGCTGAAGCTTTCATCAAGACATCATAGAGACTCATTCTGCAGGGAGTATGAAGGCGCTCCTGAAGCGTTTTCGATGGGAAGTGTTTGATCACCCACAATATAACCCCTAAATTGGCCCCCTCTGTTGTTCATCTCTGCTCACATGAAATGCTAGCTACGAAGACAATATTTTGGCACAAACAATGAAAGGCAGACCAGCTTAGAAAACTGGCGGAAAGCACACGCGTCTGCTTTCTGGGACGAGGGAAATGGGAATTTTCTACAACGCCACGACAAATGTCTAAGTCGGAGCGGTGATTATTTAAAGAGATAGCTGGAAGGTGTGGCTAACTGTTGGGAATTTAAAAAAAATTATTTTCCCTGTGGTTTTCATTTCGCGACAGATCAGACTTTACTTTTCGAACAGCTCTCGTATGTCCCATACTGCAAGCACGAAAGCCTGGTGTATGTACACTGCTGGCCACCGTAAATGCAACACCAAGAAAGACAAGAGGTAGCACAACAAAATTTATTTTGTAGATAACATGTTGACCAAGTATCAAATGATTACGTTTACAGACGTCTGTGACATGTGGTTCCTGTCAGAATCAGTAGCCAGAGTAGCCGCCATTGTTGGTGATCACCGCTGCCACACGTCTCGGCATTGAGTCAAAGAGACGTTGGATGTGTTCCTGGGGTACAGCAGCCCAATCAGCTTCCACACGTAGCCAAAGATCATCTGGTGTGTCAGCTGGGGATGTAATCTGGGTCACTCGTTGAGCAACCATGGACCACATGTTTTCTATCGGCGAAAGATCCGGAGAGCGAGCCGGCCAGGGAAGCAATTCAATCTGGTTATTGACGAAGAACCTTTGGACAATGCGTGCCACGTGTGTTCGCGCATTATCCTGTTGAAATATGGCTGTGGCCGAGCCCTGAAGGTAAGGAAGGACAACTGGCTCCAGCACCTCGGATATGTAGCGCCGGCTATTTAAAGTACCGGCAATGCGTACTAGAGGCGTGCGAGAGTAATATCCAATACCGCCCCATACCATAATACCCGATGCAAAACCAGTGTGGCGGTGCATAATGCAGCTGTCCAGCATCCTCTCTCCACGGTGTCTCCACACTCGAATCCGACCATCGTGGTGCTGCAGACAGAAGCGTGCCTCGTCAGTAAAGACAACGTCATTCCATTCTGCCGTCCACATCCGTCTGTCATCACACCATTGGCGACGGAGACGTCTGTGGTTCTGCGTCAATGGTAGACGAAGCAATGGACGTCTTGCAGACAGACCACTCTGCTGTAAACGGCGTCGAATGGTACGCGCAGACACTGGATGATGCGTTACAGACGCAATGTGCTGTGCTATTGTTCGGGTTGTCACTGAGCGATCCGTCACTGCCATGTGCACAATTTGCCTATCAGCACGTGCAGTGGTGCACCGAGGTGAATGCGATCGACCACGTCGGTCCGTCGTACCCTCCTGCATCCAACGGTCACATATCCGCATTACAGTTGTTTGGTTTCGTCCAACACGATTAGCGATTTCTCTGTATGATAATCCACAATCTCGGTAAGCCACTATCCTTCCTCTGTCGAACTCGGATACTTGATCAAACGATGTTCGCTGTTGTCTACGAGGCATAACTGATCGTCTTGTGAAACAACCACAAGGTAAACACACGTGCCGAACGTACACTCGTCGAAATCGCCAAGCCTTAAATGGCGCTATGAGGTGGCGCCACAGGCGCGCGTGATGTGCGTCTGCGCTGAAATTCTAATCAGTTGCATATCTCATCGCTGCAAACCCATGGTGTAAATTTCACTTGATTCGGATGCTTCCTTCAGGGTGTTGCATTTACGGTGGCCAGCAGTGTATAATGGTACATTTTAGTGCGTGCACAATAAAGTCGACGACATGTGCGAAATACCTATGCCGCCGCCGTAGATCGCAACTTCTCATTCGGAGACGATATTGCGACATTCATCTGAAACTCCATTTTCCTGACTGAGTACCGATTCGATGATGGCTGCGGTGTTGAGAATGCCTAACAGTTGACTACCTGAACTGCGAGGAGGCCCGGCGGAGTAGCCTCGGCCGACGGATAAGGGACTTAATCCGTTTTGTACGACGTTCACAGCGGCTCCGATAACGCTCGCCAGACACCATCGCCAGAGGTCGCCCGATAACTTCAGCCGACAGCTTGGTCAGGCTGCGTTCGATCTCCTTCGTCAGTTTCTGATCGGATAGATGCGACGCTTCTGTGCTTAGAGGCCAATCTGCATTGCGACTTTCACTATTACAACGACGCCGCTGTCTCTAAAAAAAAGTATGGTGAATACCATACACTCTTTCCTCAGTCATTAGAACAACCAGACAAGTTTTGCGAATATCTGAGAATGATGAGCGGAACGTTCTATTACACAATCGAGAAGTTTCATGGTGACGCTTAAAAGCAATCCCAGATCACGTAATGAATTTCAGTGGCCGGCCGCTATGCCCAAGCAGTTCTAAGTGCTTCAGTCTGGAACCGTGCTGCTGCTACGGTCGCAGGTTTGAATCCTGCCTCGGGCATGGATGTGTGTGATGTCCTTAGGTTAGTTAGGTTTAAGTAGTTCTAAGTCTAGGGGACTGATGACCTCAGATGTTAAGTCCCATACTGCCTAGATCCATTGAACCGTCTATTTTTGAATTTCAGTGGAAGAAAGACTATTCGTAGCCACATGATAACTTTTTCCATTCTATTTAATACAGTATCCAAGAAGTTGAAGTTTCTCTGTATCTTCTAGTAATTCCAATTCTATTAGCTCAACACTCAGCAGATTATCTCACCTTGAGATGGGCGGAGTAATGTAATAAGCAGGATATAATTCTTAATTGAATTTGCACGCAAGTCATCTATATCCTTCATTTACTACATTCAGTTAGTGTCACCAAATAATTTTTATTTACTTATTATCAACGTATATTTCGTAGTTAATAAAGGAATAATAAGTTCGAAATGACAATGAACTGGAAATAATTTTATTACTAAAATAATGACTTATATTTTGCAAATGATTCCACAATGTAAAATGAGCTATATCTCATTCTTCAATGACGTTATGTCTTAGTAACCATCACTTCTTCTGTTATAACAAAGAAATAGAGAATCAGCGTATGGATCACAACTTCTGTTTCAGTCTGTGCTGCAGACCATCTTCAGATCTGGCGCCGCAAAGTGATTGTTGAGAAAACTGCACTTTGCAGCGGCAGACCTGAATATGAACTCCAACGCAGATTGAAAGTGACAGTCGTTAGTAAAATAAGTTGTAATACAAATTGTGTTTGCTTATTTATTCCTCATTCGGACAAAACAAAGAAATCTTTTATACTGTGTAAACCAGAATTCTCCGCCTAATATTGTGCAAGTACGGTTTCTGAGTTTTTGCAGACTTCACCATCAGGAACGTTGCTGTGACGCAAGTTTCATATCCTACATTTGCAAATATATTCCCGTTAATGATATTTTTCATCCTGAAGGTGCCACAGTCTTCGGCGGAGCCCCTTGATGTCTGTGCCGCTGTGAAGGCAGCCTTTCTCGCACAAAAGGACTGAAGCGTTCAGCTGCTGACAGTTATCAGTCATAGGCCACGCGTCGACAGCTTGCCTAGACGCTGTCGAGCCCACAGCTCATCACACAGGCCGCCACACATCATCGCCCGCCGAACGCCTATTTTTCGCCGCTACAGGACGTGGATGGCTTTAAACTGCCAAGCTAGCTCATCAGAGAGCCCATAACATCCTCCAAACCCACTCACTGTGACGTGTCAGCCCAGTCAAAGTGCCCCGAGATCCAAAACTACCTCTTTTATGTTCACTTCGTTATTTCATTAAACTGAAGTTTGAAAACGCTATTCCCGTTCACCTCTCAGTTATTTACATAGGGATCGCGCCTACTCGGCATACTAATTTCATTCAGGTTGATGGTATATACAGAATTTGGCCAAAAATGAAAAAGTAGACGAAGCTCCAGATGGCCAAGCATGTTGATTGGATGACGCATGGGCGCTTTAAGACAACGTAGCTTTCAGGCAGCACTTGGTTCAGCGATAGGACCATAGAACGATAACGCGATGTTTGTGGAGTCGAGGTCCTCTAAGGGA